>NC_089784.1:36985569-37050569 GCF_040412425.1 Macrobrachium rosenbergii
TCAACAACCAACAACAACAGGAACATAATAATAATAGTAACAGCAACAACAACAACAACGTCAATAATAATGATAACAATAACATTATTATTATTAGTTGACTTTAATAATGATACTAATTAATTCAACCCATTCTGTAGTAATAAAATTAAAAACAACAATCATAATAGTGATGAATAATTAACTTCTTAATATAATAATATCTCCTCTCTTTGTACTTGTTCTTTTTTCTGATCAGCATCTGCTGAAAAGGTCTTTGGAGCGAGATGATGAAGAAATGCATAATTAAACGTCATACGTCATTGCGTGAGAAAACCTAGGATCCGTGGGTGGGGAGGGGAGGAGCAGGAAAAAAAGAAGAAAAAATGGAAGTTATAAATAGTATACCCAAAGAAAAGTGAGGCCGCCGGGAAAATTCGATTTTGCCGTTTTCTAAAATGTAATGAGAGAGAGAGAGAGAGAGAGAGAGAGAGAGAGAGAGAGAGAGAGAGAGAGAAGACAATAAAAGATAAGATTTGGTGAATGAATTGATAATAACAACTGAAATATGAGCAAATCTATGAAATTAGGCAACAAAGATGTCAATGAGAAACGGAGTGGGAATAAAATGCGCATGAATAATTGCGCATGGGTAAGAGAGAGAGAGAGAGAGAGAGAGAGAGAGAGAGAGAGAGAGAGAGAGAGAGAGAGAGAGAAAGCATGATTTGTGGCTCCCAAGGGCTAAGCGTTATTCTTCTCATGCTTAATTAAGCATCGCAAGTTCTAATTAGCTCGTGTTATTTGGGACATCTTGGGGTTGGAGGGGTGGGAAGGGGGGAAGGAAGGGGGGGAGGGGAGAAGGGAGAACCACTCAGGTTAACACGAATAAACATAGATGCTAATAAGGAAATCTTAGGTACTGTTGAGGGAAAATAACATTGGGATTTAAAATCTCTTATGAGGTTGGATCAGATCGCAGATATTTTACCACAACTCGAGACCTTTCGGTTATTCGAAATTATATGAAGGCCTAAAAGACAACAAGAAAAATGGAAGGGAAGAAGAAGGAGTCGGACCTGACCCACGTCCATAAAGGAATATGAGACTATAGGACTAAGGATAAACAGAATCAGTAGAAGAATTTAATATCAAGGAGTCGATCTTCCACAATCTGCACAAGTGAACGTGAGAGAGTGCAGCTTGTCGGCTGTCATATGTTTTCCTTTTCAGTTCACTTATTCGGTGGTAAATTCTTGTTTATTATTACCCAACAAATAATTAAGTATATCTTAGTTTAACCGGACCACAGAGGAGCTGATTAACAGCTCTCCTAGGGCTGGCCCAAAGGATTAGACTTTATTTTACGTTGCTAAGAACCAACTGGTTACCTAGCAGCTTATTGTGGAATCCCAACCGCATTATGGCGAGAAATGAATTTCTATCACCAGAAATAAATTCCTCTAATTCTTCATTGCCCGGTGGGAGGGTTGAACGCTGGGCCAACAGCGTGCTCAGAAACACCACTCCAAACAAACAAATAAAAACAAATTCTTTTATTAGTGGTTGTGTAAAAATATATTATTTCTACCTTATTTTTTTTATTATGAGGGCCAATGGGGGTGGACGAACTAATGCCCATTTGTAATCCAGACCAGAAGAAAATAGTGAAATGCAAAAAGGAGAAAAGGGCTTGTAATTGCATATAATTGTTTATGCACCGCGTCTGGTACATAAACCGAAGAACTTTGTCAAATAATTTGAGAGCCTTGAAACCACACTGTTTAATCTCTCTGCTCTTGGGATGTGAGCTCTTCATCCCAGCTCTAAGTTGCAGGTCATTCGTCAACATTTCTCAGTATTTGTTTTCTTCCTCCTCTTTTTCGTAAAAAAACATTTCGTGATTTTTATTCCGACATTTTCTGTATTCCTGTATCCTCTTATTTTTCATTCTCTCTCTCTCTCTCTCTCTCTCTCTCTCTCTCTCTCTCTCTCTCAATCTCTCTTTTCTCAACTATCATCCTCTCTCTCTCTCTCTCTCTCTCTGTTATTAGTCTATATTTCTTCTAACTTGGTCTCTTTTTCCTTCGTCTACATTGCCAACAACATTGCCAATCTTAGTCATTCATTTTCTGAATCAACTTTCATCCATCCTTTTTACTTCTTCCCTTAGTTATTCATTTTCTGAATCATCTCTCTCTCTTTCTCTCTCTCTCTCTCTCTCTTTTATTAGTCTATATTTCTTCTAATTTGGTCTCTTTTTCCTTCGTCTACATTGCCAATCTTAGTCATTCATTTTCTGAATCAACTTTCACCCTTCTTTACTTTCCTCTCTCTCTCTCTCTCTCTCTCTCTCTCTCTCTCTCTCTCTCTCTCTCTCTCTCTTTTCTCTCTCCCATTCATTTTCTGAATCAACTTTCACCCTTCTTACTTTCCTTCCTCTATTCCTATAACCCACGAAACGCACGAAAGAATTAATGGAGAAGAAATAACCTCAATAAAAGACCCCCAGTGGTCGAGGAAGAGGGAGCCATCACAGAGCTGCATATAATGGCGAAATTGAATACAGACGATAGAGATCGGAATATAAACGACAAACAAGATAAAGGAATAAACACAGATCAAGACGGGAGAGAAGGGGAAGAAAACGTGCAATAAAGGAAACCGGACGGGGAAAATAAATAAAGATTTAGGATGCAAATAAAGATTAAATGAGGAGCAGAATAGGGAAGGTTTATGCAAGGTAAGGAATCCAAGGAATAGCGGAAGTAATAAAGGGGAAAATAGCGTCCATTGAAGGCAGAACGAAAAGAGGAAAAGGAACAGCGAAGGGTAATAATGGGAAGAGCGGTATCGTGAGAGAGAGAGAGAGAGAGAGAGAGAGAGAGAGAGAGAGAGAGAGAGAGAGAGAGTAAATATAAGGAAAATGTTATGTATACAGAGAGAGAGAGAGAGAGAGAGAGAGAGAGAGAGAGAGAGAGAGAGAAAAGGGAAAAGACAATTGAAGCAAAAAATCCGGCACAAATATCGCGATTTGGTTATAAGGAAAAGACGAGAACGAATAGGAAGAATTATGGACTAGTGACTCAGAACAATGGGGACAAAGAAAGAAAAAAATGAAGAAAAAAAAGTTGAAATAAATCTTCGTATTGGAATGTAGAGAGAGAGAGAGAGAGAGAGAGAGAGAGAGAGAGAGAGAGAGAGAGAGAGGAGAGGCGGGGCGTAAAATGAACGAAAGAGAAAAAGACAGTGGGAGTAGCGATGAAAAATAGAGAGAAAGATTAAGGATAATTTAAACTACTTATTATTATTATTCAGATGATGAAACATAATCATAATGATCAAGCCCACAGGAGCCATTGGCTTGAAATTCTGGCTTCCAAAGAATATGGTGTTCATTCGAGAGCGGTAACAGAAAGCAATAGGAAATACAGGATGAAGAGATCACGTATTAGAAAAGAAACAAATAACAAATTAATAAATAAATATATAAAAATGTAAGTAAATCATAAAATACAAGGAGAATTGCTATATAGAGAGAGAGAGAGAGAGAGAGAGAGAGAGAGAGAGAGAGAGAGAGAGAGAGAGAGAGAGAGAGAGAGAGGCCGTGCTGGCGTAATTTCAACTTTGGCAACAACAACAAGTTAGAGAACATTTGCTAAAAGCCTTGAGGAAGACCGGTTACCTGTGACTCCACTTCATATTTGGTTGTTATTATTATGACTAGTTTTATTAGTATTCAAAGCTTTCACGCTTTCAAGCACTTTTATAAAAAAACTAACGAAAAAACATTCATTTACTGAATAAGATCCATAAACCATATGTTTATATGTGAAACAATAAAAATAAAACATAACGAAGTAATATAAATTAAGATAACAAATAAATAAGTGAAACCATTAGCAATCCATACATACAAATATAGACGTAACATACAAATGGAAACTTGGCTTAATTATACTCAAGGAAAAACATCTTGCTTTACTAAAATGAAAAAAGCCACAAGAACGACAAACGATTAAGAGTCATAAATTTGGGAGGGCAACGAAGCGAACACTAATTTTTATCTTTACTTATATTACCATTTTCGCGTTTAAGAACTTGGCTTACTCAGTTATGATGATCAGCCCAGTCTCTTTACCTAGAAAAGAAAATAAGCAAAGCAATCTAAAGAAGAGATAAACAGCAAAACGAGCCTTAATCGTAGCGGATACGAAAACTACCAACTTATGATGGACGCACCCCACAAAACTTGTTACCAAAAGGTCTCGAAGAACGACTGACCAGAAACATTGCCACTGTGCTGACATCAGTTTAGAAGCAGGTAATTTTGATCATGTGCTCTTCGTGTTTACTGATGTTTTTATGTTTATGTAACTAGGTTTGTGCACATATCTGCCCACGCATTTTTGCTACCAATATATATATATATATATATATATATATATATATATATATATATATATATATATATATATATATATATATATATATATATGAATTATCAGGAAATCATATGAAATTTCTCAAACATTATTTCTGCTATCATTATATGTATATATATATATATATATATATATATATATATATATATATATATATATATATATATATATATATATATATATATATATATATATATATATATATACATACTACAGCAGAAATAATGTTTGAGAAATTTCCTGATAATTAAAATTTACTAACGCTCATCACCTAGAACTCAGTACCACAGATCTGGCGTGTAAATCAGGCAACACAAAGATATTTAACATCATTTTTAACATAATTTGACACAGAAGTTGAACCGAATATTAAAATTCTATTCTATTTACATCGTCCTGCGCATTTTCTTACCAGCAGACATCCTTAACCGTCTCTCCTGTCAGCAATAGGTCTGGAGTCATTCAATTTTACACTTGCATTCTCTGTCTCCCAGTATCTCTCTGGGCACTGAAAAATCACTGAGGAGGTCTCTCTCTCTCTCTCTCTCTCTCTCTCAGCTCTGCATCACTGGTAGCTCTCTCTCTCTCTCTCTCTCTCTCAGATCTGCATCACTGGTAGCTCTCTTTCTCTCTCTCAGCTCTGCATCACTGGTAGTTCTTTATCTCTCTCTCCCTCTCAGCTCTTCATCACTGGTAGTTCTCTCTCTCTCTCTCTCTCTCTCTCTCTCTCTCTCTCTCTCTCTCTCTCTCTCTCTCACTTCTAATTCACTGACAATTCTTTGCACCCTCCCCCTGCTTCCCAACCCCAACCCCCACCCCCATCGACCATCTCCTTGGCAACTGAAATCGCTTACCCAAATCCCAGTCACTCACTCCTTTTACCGAGGAAGAAATTTCAGGTGTCAGCTGACACCAAAATGGAGTAAGATTAATTCATTTCCAGATAGGACGTCTCTCTCTGTCTGTCTTTCTCTCTCTCTTTCAGAAGTCAACGTCAAAAGAAGAAAAGAAGAAAGCTGAGGCGGGAAGGATAGGGGTAGGGGAAGGAGAATAAGGCGGAGAAAGAAATGGATAAGTAGATGAGGAAGTGATGGGATATGATGATGATGTTGAAGAACGAAATGTTAGTTATCAAGAATTTTTTTTTTTTTATAAAATAAAGGACAATCTGAGAGAAATAAGGAAAAAGGGGGATATTAGGATATATAGAGAGGATAATAATAATAATAATAATAATAATAATAATAATAATAATAATAATAATAATAATAATAATAATAATAATAATACGAAAATAAGTCTGAAATGTTATAATTATGAAATGTCAAGAAGAACATTTTAATGTCGATGTGCAGAAAGGAGGGCGAATATATATAAAAAATAATAGCTGATAAAATAGGATGATAATAATCTTTAACACATTGAATAATAAAAGTTGTAATAAATGATATAAAAAGATTAAACAAAACAACCATTCGACAGTCTGCATTGAGATCTCAAACGAAATCAATTGAACATGTTATGAGTTGACTGGTTCCCAAGGCAGTGAACACAGCTCAACGCCTATCTTTTGAACAACAAAATATTTTTTGGAAAACTTTTAGAGACAATTGTTTTTAGTCAAGTTGTGAAGATAATGCACACGAGAAATTATAGAAATAATCAAAGTCACCTGCAGCCAAAGCAAACCAATATCCGTTAGCCCAGCCGGGATCATCGAAATCTCTACAGCCTCCATAGGAGGGTTTTGTTGGCCCCACCGGTTAGTAGCCCAGAGTTCAATCACGAAGGATTTGGCTGTAACCTAAATTGTCAGTTGTCCTTATAGTAACTTAAGCATTTAGGATTGAGCTCCAGTGCATTGCCCGTTTTTAATTTCAGTTTTGTGAGCAGTTCTTTCCATCGTTTACATTAATTCTTTAGATACTGAATCCAAATCTCTCAATCCTTCACAAACTTCTAACGATGATGGACAAATTTAGACGAGAGGCGCTGGCCCCACGCAGATTAAATAAAAACCAGACAGGAAATTTACATTTCTCCTGAACCCTACAAAATCAGTTATCACAGCGAGATAGAAGACGAAAATTCCATTAATGACCAATGTTGTACAAACATGGATGTTGTGCAGAAGACTAGAAATGTGTGAGTTGATTTGTTTAAGGAGAGAAAGCTGGATGTTTTGCCACTTAGCGAGACAAAGGCGACTAGGAAGGACAAAGAGTAACTGTATTGAATAGGTGAAAGGTGTAAAACTAGTAGTGGGGTATTATAGTAATTCTAGTGTTAGAAAGACTAGAGATGGGTAAAAGAGACAAAAGTATTATTTCGGGGACTGTCAGATCAAAATTAAATGTGGCGTGATGAAAACTTATAATAGGTACAGAAAGTTCAGAAATGGAAAAATAAAAGTGATAAAGTGAGGTAAAGGGTTTTGGGAGAAATCTGAATCTGTGCCTGGCTAGTTTGGAGGATTTCATAGGATGGTTGTTAAACAACGTAAATGCAAATGTAAGAGAGAGAGAGAGAGAGAGAGAGAGAGAGAGAGAGAGAGAGAGAGAGATGGCATTCCTGGAACTAATGAGGAATCCCTGTTCCTTGAGCTAATGATAAATACATGTTTCCTTTTTTTTTTTTTTTATACCTTGAGAAAAAGGTGAGGAAAATTATTTGCATAAGTATGTCTTAGTACAGAACTGATGGTACTGCAAGTAAGATGGATGAAATGAAGAGAAGACGCAGTTGATGCTAATTAACCATAATAGGTTAGTTTAGAAAGTGAAATATTAGTAAGGAGTAATGTCAGGTGTGGTTTATCCACAATTTTATTTAGGTAAGGGTATACAAATGGGAATAGATATCCCTGTCATGAAAATGTTGAAGGATTAATGGAAGGAAATTTGAACGGTTTCATAAATACAAAAAAAAAAAGAAAAGAAAAGATGTTTCACAGCCGTAAACAATGTTTTGGATAGGAGTCATAAGAAATGGGAATGAGAAAAAATTGACAGTAGAAAATGATTTGCAAAAATATGTCTTAGTACAGAACAGATGGTACTGAACTAAAATTGATGGACGAGGCTGTCTGAAGTGATTGAAGATTTGCTGAATATAAGAGACAGAAGATGGGACTTGATGCATATCTGATCACTAATTCGTTGAAGTGAAAGGTAAGAAGTCTCAATTAGAGAGGAGGGGATAAAACCGTGGTTATAAACCGATAAGAAGGAAATAGGATCACACAAGGGTATACTGGATGAAATGTATGGTATGGATTGTTTGTTAGTAAAGAGGTTGAAGGATTAATGGAAGGAAATTTGAATTGTTTGAACTTGACCTTATGATGTCATAAAAAGTAAAAAAAAAAAAAAATAATGAATATAATGGGAGGAACCGTTGTTCAATCGGTTCATGTGCCACAGGAAGGCTGGATAGGGAGTCAAGAAGAAATAGAGAGGAAAGGATGGCAAGTATTAAAAATTGAAAGTAGAAGGTACTCAAGAAGTTCAGGGAAAATAAGGCATCCTATAGGGAAGTAAATATCGAGAAAAAGGTTAATGAACTAATAAATCACAAATAAAACAGATGCAAAGATGCATATGGAGATTATTTCCTTAGAAGATTTCTGAAGTGATTGAAACATTTGCTGAATAATTTTAAAGAAGAGACAGAAGATTTAGTTTTGGACCTAATCTCATTCCAGGAAGCAAGATTTTAGTGGAAAAGATTGATGTGACAATAATGTCTCAGTGCGAGATCAAAGTGGATGGTGAGTATATGCGCAGAATGGAAAGAATGGAAAGACACTAGAAGTTGATGGGGCAACATGTGACATACCTTAGGATAGTGGTAATAGCTGAACTAGGTTTTTAACGTAAAGGCGTAGGTGAGAGGAATATAATTTTGTTCCACTGTGTGAAGGATAAATATAATAGAGGAGGCTAAGAATTAGTATACCAGGGGAGGTGTAAACAACATTTTTGATTGGGGGAGTAAGGAAACAACAGAGGAATAATTAAGGAAAGAACTGTGAGGGTATAGATAAGGAAGAGGGTGTATGGATTAACTGTTGTTATGAATCAGCCATATGATAAGTTTGAAAGTAAAGGGAAAAAGTTCTATGCAGCATATATGAACCTAAAAAATTTTTAACGATGAAGTTTTTAGGGAGGCAATATGGAGTGTGTTGTGGATGTATGGGTTACAAAAGCTTATCTTATAATATGTAAACAACAATGCATGATTTGGTGTAAAAGTTGGACTGAAACATGGGTGTATTATGCCTGTATGGCTGTCCAATATTTTTATGGATGGATTGACGAGACATGTCAGAGAACAGACAACAGATGAAGGAGAAGACTTGCATGATAAGACAATGAGTGAAGAATGGAGAGTTGAACTGAATTGACGATGTTTGCATATAACAGGGCGTTAATTGGAGATAGTGAAAGTAAACTTTAGGACATCATAAAAAAGCTTGAAAGTATTTGAAAAAGAGAAAGTATAGGGTAAATGTGAGGATGAGTAAGACTGAGGATAATGATACCCAGGTAGATGGGGTTACGAATGTTGATATGGATGGTGGGAGAAAGGAAATGGTTGATTCGTGTAGGTAGTTATGAGTAGATTATATGGGTGACGGTAGGTAGAGAGGAAAGAGTCACAGAACAGATGGAGCATGAAAGATAATAAAGTGGGCACCAAAATTTAGAATTTAAGAAAAAATTGTTGAGCCACATATCTTTTATGAAAGTGAAGTATGAAGGTTGAATAAAGAGGAAGGAAAGCTGAAGCTGCTGAGATGAACTGCTTGCGTAGCGTAAGTGGCCAAAGAAAAGGAGAATTGGAAAGATAAGAAATGTGGAACTATGTAGAAGTGGCACACAAAAAGTTAGCATAAGTGAAAGGATGGATCACTGAGATGGTTTGGCAATGTTGAAGGATATGCGCCATTTCTACGACATGGGAAAGGAAGTGAAAGAGTGCGTACAAGATCAAGGCGAGTGATTCAGTGTGTGGAAGGAGCTTTGAGAAGCTGCTGGTGAGTTTTCTGTATAGGTATATGGGGAGATGAGTACTCTGGAAGTTTTCTGCACGGCAGTTTCAAGTGTGAACATACCGTTTATAATAATCCTTTTGTTCTTGCTTACACACACACACACACACACACACACACACACACACACACACACACACACACACACACATATATATATATATATATATATATATATATATATATATATATATATATATATATATATATATATATATATATATATATATATATATGCAACAGTACCCTTAGACAGGAAGAACTGCTGGCAAATCCGTACGGGATTCATATCCCAGGACCATGATATCTGGACACTCTAATAAGTAGCTATTTCATCTGCTTTGTCAAGAGGATCATAACGCAGCGAATAGCTCTAGAAAGTAATAAAGGAGGCTGACGGAAGAAAAAAATTGGTGGATGGAGCGGTTTGGGGACAGGGCCGGGAAAGCCTTGTGGGAACGTGAATGAACATGAATTGGTATCTAGAGGGAACCTGATGCTTTAATACTAGGCCATTCCAGCACTTCATCATAACCTTTCCCGTCCTCTCCCCGCCCCCCTCTCCTCCCATTCCCAATTCCGCTACCCTCCACCCATTACCTGCTTTCTTTCGTCTCCCAGCTCTCTTCTGGGAGGAAACATTATGATAGAGAGTCTCATGAAAGTCATCTCTCGCTGTGCCAAGTTTTAGCTGAAGGAGTATTTACGGGCAGCGGCTTCGGGCAAAGAGGGTTGTTTGTCCCGAATCCTGTTTTCACTGAGGGCTTTCTATTTAGGGTCCTATGTCCCGGGATTTAGGGGTAAAGGTTTGGGCTGTATCTTCCACGACTAATTTGCACCCCTTCGAGAGAATTTGCACCCGGATATCGACAAAATTAAACCTTTCGGTTTAATTGATGAATAATATTTACAGATATATATGTTCACATTTTTCCCTTTCAAGATTTTTCACGACAAAAGCGTTAAAAGATTTATTTAAAAAGATCAAAATTTTCATACTGATTATTTTGTCCTAATTTGCTTCTATGGAAGATATGGATATCGATTGGAGGACTCATCAGTATAACGGCCAATTAGGGGAAAATTCCGGAGTCAACAGCCAAGTGAAAGAACCAACCTTAATCTTCATCTAAAGTATTTCAATGGCATCCCAGTTGGTTCCAGTTTGGCATTTAGCTTTTCGATTAGTGAGGGAATTCTTCGCCTCTGAGTCACTGAGCACCTCCCTCTCTCCCTTAAATCGTTCCAAAAGGTCATCATATCCCAGACTCTCACAAAAGTTCTCTCTCATCCGGCATGCAGCCAAGGAGCTGAGGCGTGACTTGAGTACAAAAGCAAGGCGATAATCCCGTTAACCAAGGATTGCCTCTCGAGGCCAAAGCAACCTAAAGGGAAAGTTAACGGGAAGGAGCCCTTAGGCAAAGTGCCTTCCATTATTTTGCGGCACAAGCGCCACCCTCAAGATAGACAGGTGACTCCTAATGACCTGAAGTAGCCAAGAAGCCACCTACAAACTTATGACAAGACAAACTGGAGAATAAGCCAACTCTAAGGCCTGCCGCATACAACCTTATAAACGTTCATGCACGCCCAAGGACACCATTTCTGTCGAACGGGCAGAGTTCAGAGGCAATCACCAAAACTCATACTCATACCACGTTAATGGGGTGCCTTTCAGCAACAACCCGTGCTGGCTTATGCCAACTCAACCATACCAACCAACCGATGGGCATTCAGCACACAGAAAGTAAAGCCCTTGAGCAAGTCAGAAAACTAGTGATCAGACTCTTTAGTCCATTCTACAGACTGACTGGTTAATGTAATGAGTCTTGCGTCCGTTAGAAGCACTCCGGAAGGCACCTGAAGTATATCTGAATAATTGCAATATTCAGTCCCGAAGTTTGGAGCTAAGGTGACGAGACGACTGAAAGACACTATTTCTCCTCGCTAGACGCAGATCTACAGCTCCTGTCGCCAAAGCTGTTTGATTATACTCTGCTCTTGGGCCAAGATTTGCTGTGGGTCAGCCTATGGACATCCGCAGCGGTGACCTAATTAATAATTCAAAGCATTAAGAGCCAAATTTCATTGCTAAAGTTATTACGTAATCGACAGCTGTCTATGGTTGCTGTATTGAATCAATTTGCTACACTAAGTTGCTTAAGAAAGTGTCATAATTTTATTTGTTGAAATTATTGATATATCCGTCTATCAGTGGGCAGAGGAAATCTAGGGACAATTATGAATTCTTTATTTTTGCGGTTATCTAACAACACTGCATGTCATCAACTCCAGCTCTGAGCTTAAAGACATAATTACTTTATCTCAACACTGATTGCCTTTTATTCATGGGCAATGCTATATAATGGTTATTCGGCCTGCGTTCGCATGTGTATATTACCTGTGTGTAGAATAAAACTATAAAGAACTGTGATTGCCGGCGAATCGCGTTGTGATGTTGAGATATGATAAAAAAGTGATTTCTGTTACAGAGGAGAAAATTACTAAATCAAAGTGTAAGCTTAGAGAAGTTCCTAATTTGATTGCATTCAATAACTTTGTCTATAATCATTTGATTCAAATCAAGTACCGGTATAATAATCATAAGGATTTTTTTTACTAACTATTTCTTTGTGCTTCTTAATTTACTAATATTCTCTTCATACTCGTTTATTATTTATGACGAGCTTGATGGTGTGCGCTACGCTGCTCTGGAACCCGGTGCTGCCCATCATGTTTCCCTTACCCTCCCGATACCCTACCTGCCCCGCCACCACCTGGGGCGGAAAAACAGGTTTCCAGGAGGAGGGTGGATGTGTCATGACACCCTACCCTCCCGATCCCCTACCTAACCGCCCCCCCAACCAAGGCAGTCAAACAGGTTTGCAGGAGGGTGGATATGTCATGTCTCCCCTACCCTTCCGATCCCCTACCTACCCCGCCCCCACCCGTGGGGGACACACAAGGAAGGTCCACTCAGATTTTATTATTATAGATAGATATTGCTGAATTCTTGTAAATTCTTTAAAACTTGAAAGCAGTCAGTCATTATTTGACGATACATTCTTTATTACATTATTCCAAATGTACTGGTCACACAAATATTTCCACCAATTTCAATTCACTGTTAATGTCTGGAGTAAAATCTGCTTTTTGTGTAATTGGGTGCTATATATTACTTGCTGTTGGAGTGTAAATTAGATTATTTGTGGGTAAAACATTCAATTATGCTGATGATTTCAAAGGTATATTTCAGTACCTATTTTACAAGTTTGTGACCCTTAACGTTAGACATTGAAGTTTAATATAACTTACAGTTTCAGACAATTGGGATAAACCTATAACTTCAAACGAGGAACACTTTTTAGAAATAAAAGGGAGAGAAACGTAAACAAACAGATGTGAATGTTACTGGGGTAAGTCACATTGTATATTTTGTCGTTAATGTTCCTACAAACCCAAGCTTATACTTCACTGCTTGCTGCTTGGAACAAAGACGATTCACTTGCAAGTTACGGACTTCCGAGTCTGTGCACGATCGACTCTGGAAATCCTTTCAGGATATACAAATCAAAACAAATCTAACTTTAGAGCCACACTCACCCATTCTTAGGGTTACATCCAGAGCTCTGAAATTATCTTATAGGCTCTCTATCTTATAGGTTCACACACACAAACATATATATATATATATATATATATATATATATACATAAATATATATATATATATATATATATATATATATATATATATATATATATATATATATATATATATATATATATATATATATATATGTATATACGATACAAAATTCAACAAGAGACACAAAGCGACTCTAATGGTTGGTTAATAAAAAAAGTCTGGTCTCATTTCAACATCTCTAAAAGGAACTTGAGAAGTTTACATTAGACTTACAAACAGGAAACTCTGTCCAGCATAATGCCTTCCTTCTTCCAAAGGCTTACAGTGTAATTATTAAAGAAGAAATGTAGGTTTTGACTTCAATTCTACAACTGTTCAGATACTGAAACTCGCCTCTCTCGTCGCTTCTAGAAATTGGTTTAATTATCGTGATGAAACTTTAAATGTAAAGGGATTTCTGAATGCAAATTCAAACCTATACACGCACAGAATTTGCACGTTTAATGAATGGAAAGCCCACGCGAATGCCGAATGAGTTTTCCAAAACAAACAAATCCCTCAAGTCCAAATCCACTCCGGATCATCTTCCATTTAAGAGAGCGTATTTACATCCCGCTCAAAAGAGTTCTGTCAAGCGTTCATGAAATGAGGATTTAAATGAAATAATCAGTGTGGAATAAATACACAAATGTTTATTTACTTAACTCATGGAATAATTGCTATGCTTTCTAACATTTGTACCGTTGATGTAGTCAATGAAAACCGAACTACGACAGGCTCTCTTTTGGTCAAAATTACTTTGTTCTCTCCACAATTTGCCAAATGGCAAAGACTTCTTTTATTGACGATTTTTTATCATTAAAATCGACCTTTATTAATAAACTGTTATTGGCAAGAGATTTTTTAATTAGAATCTAAATTATAAGTTTAAATGTTTGTTGACTGATCATATTTTGTTTTGTAAAACCATTTGAACACTGAATTTAAGACCAAAAAATCAAAGAAGTGCTGAAACAAATATATGAGGGTCATGTAAGCAAACCGTATTGTAATAGTTCATTATTAAAACACGGAATGCGAAGTTAAAACGGAAATGAAAGGAACACACTCCAATGGTAACCAAATCACTCAAATTTATCGAATTTTGCTCTTAAGAGTAAGGTTAGATCACTGTATCACTTGTTTTCAATAAACCTTTTTTCTATTGATAAAAACTAACTTTTTCTTCTAATAAAATACAGCTTTTTCAGCATTATCACCTTAAAACCCACACACTTCTAAAAAAGAGAGAACGGGTGAAAAGGGCGACGGTTTGGAGGTTAGAAAAGCCGCGCCATAATTATCCCCTTGAAGGAGGCTCTGTTTTTGTTCAATGCGTTTTCGCTACGGTCTGCTCCTCCAGCTCCTCCTCTACAACACTGGTGTCGCAGCCTTCCATTTTACGCCCTCTTTTTTTCCGTCGTACAAAATTGTTTTCATCAAGCCCTTCCTTTCTGGAGTTTCATTAGGGCCTTCCCCTCCTGAAGGGGTGGCAGGAGTTCTTAGAACTTTAAGGTGGAGTTTCGAGACTCTTCCTCGAAAACACAAAACTCGCCCAAGGTGCCGTTACCAGAATACGTGATAATCTCCTTGTGGGCAGAGGAGGACAGAAGAGGGGCTTTTATCTATCTCTCTCTCTCTGTCTGTCTCTCTCTCTGTCTCTCTCTCTCTCTCTCTCTCTCTCTCTCTCTCTCTCTCTCTCTCTATATATATATATATATATATATATATATATATATATATATATATATATATACACATATATATAAGTGTGTGTGTGTGTGGTGCAAATAAGATGGACGAAAGCTAGGAGAAATTCTTTTGGTAACCTGACAAAAAAGCCATTTTGTAATTTGCTTTGTTACTGTGGAACTTTATTTTTATCCTATATACATATATAGATAAAGATAAAATTCCAGTTATATCAAACAAAACGAATTACAAAATGTCCTTTTTTCAGGTTACCAAAAGAATTTCTCAGAGCTTTCGACCATCTTATTTGCACCATCACATTATACGTATTTAGTATATATATGCATATGTATATACATATTTAGTATATATATGCATATGTATATACATATATTAAGAGTATATTATATTATATATATATATATATATATATATATATATATATATATATATATATATATATATATATATATATATATATATATATATATATATAACAAATTCTCCTTTGAAAACGGGGTAAGGTAGCAGAGGAAGGCGCCACAATTCATGCTTTAGCCAGTAATTTTAGTATGAGGTTATTAGATTCACAAATGTCCAAGGGCATCAGCCAAGGACGTCATGCATTTCTTGATGGTCACCCATCAAAGTAAACAGCGGACGAGTATTAATTTCTTTTAGGGAATGATGCTTTAATTTCGATATAAATGTTTTCAATGTTCTGGAACAAATTTCTAATTGCATAGGGTACAATCCTTTTAGACCTTCTAAACCCTTCATTCATTTTTCTTTACATTCGTAATTCGGATCCTTGTATAAGCACGTTAATAGTGGCACAGGTGTTCTTGGGACATTAAGCCTAAACTAAGTTATTTACATCAGATTTGTTTATTTGCTCTTTGAGTGTTACAGAAAAGGGAAATGACCCCTATCTGGAACACCCAGAGCAGCCTTGTGACTTCTGTAACTTAAAAAATTATAGATGAATAGGAAAGCAAAAGAGTAATAGGAAAGTGTTAGGACTATCTTTACATAACATACCTCATTAAACACGTTTGCAGATTCAGATGAATTTAAGCAATAATATAAAACGTATGTCTTTAACATATGAAACGTTTTTACCACGAAACTAACTGTTAATAAATAAAATAATTTTGATCTAACGAGATGTTGTTAGAGTTCTACTTGCATAGACTACGGAAACAGGACTGCAGTTTGGAGAGCGTATTGATTATTAGATGCATCATGTAAATAAACATCTGTGTATTTATTCTGTATTAATAACTTCATTTAAATCCTGACTGCATGAATACATACTTCTCAACTTTTCAGCGAATGTAAATAGACGCACAAATGAAAGATAACCCAGAATGATTTTGGACTTGGGGGACCTGCTTGCTGTGAAAAACTCATTCTGCATTCAGGTAAGCTTTCGTACACTGATACTGGAAATTCTGAGAATTCAGATCCATAAATTTACCTCCTGGAATATTTACATTTTCATCACAATAGACAAACTCATTTCCGGAGAAAACGAAACAAACGTACATCAACGTTGCAACATGTCAGGTTGATCTTCACATTAAAGATGAGTGTTTACTCGTTATGATTTTACTGTAACCCTTATGAAAACAGAAGATACCGCGTTGGTTATCAGTTTATCTAAATATAGCTAATCTATATTATAGCTAATCTATATTACTGGTCTTGCAACAATTTTTTATTGACAAACCAGTTGGTTTGTATGGATGCTGTCAGGCACTGATTTTTTTTAAACACGTGCATGGTGAAAGATTTAACTAAAGGCAACTTTCCCTTGACAGCAAAAAGGACATATTTATAGAATTACAAAGGAATGCGATACTAAGGATTAATTGCTAATACATTGAATATTCATTGATTTCCTTGAAATGTGAGATCCACGACCAAAAAGGCAACAAAATAGGGCAGAGAAACCAGTTGAAACGCTTGATCTTTTTAACTGAAGCTAAAGCCACTTTCGTTGAAAATACCTGAAAAGTGTGAAAAAGGCTGTGGAAAAATCTCCGCACGTTCATTACATGGGACGCTTTTGAATGTCAAGCTGTCATTTTTGCCGATTCCTGGAGCGCAAATTCTTTCGCGGACGGGAGAGTATAGTTATGGTGATGGCAGGAGGGAGGGGGGGTGTCTCTCTTATCCCCCAACTCCCGGGACCCAGAAACCCTCATAGAAGGCCTTAGTGAAAACAAAATTCGGGACAAACAACCCTATTACAGCGAGACCGCCGCCCGTAAATATTCCTTCAGCACGAACTTGGCACAGCAATAGATGACTTTCATGAGACTCTTCATCAGAATGATTCCTTCCTTAAGGATGCTGAGAGAGGGAAGTGAGGTGGGGAGGGAGGAGCGATTGAAGCTGCGGGGTAGGGTTGCGGTGAGGATGGCAGGGGAGAAAACTGTGACATGAGGAATGGGCGAGTTTAAGAAAGCGTATTCACATTACATTCCACGTACGTTCACCTGTCCCATTTCATCAGCCCACTTTCTTCTTCAGTCTGCCTCTCATCCAGAGTCATTGGCCGTGTCAGGATCCTTTTGAAAAAGCAGGTAATCAATCGGCAAAGTATCTTTTTGGTAGGAATCCTAATGAGAAGCTCAGCCATCATCCGGACGTACAACGCTCGCCTCAAAAGGCTCAATTAGGATGGGCGTGACCTTTTCCGTTGGGATCCATTCACTGGCTGTTTTGTTAGTGAAACCCTGTTACTTCTTCCGTAAATAATTTAGTAGGTCACGACAGTTTTGTGATGACGGATTTTGTGCCAGCATTATCGACGTATCCCTATTTAAGTGCTTACTTATGAAAGCAACACCTCCGAAGCGACAGTGCCCTATTTCCACTGCATTTACTGTCTTTTCTATTTGTACTTCTGTATTACGTATTTTTGCTGCTGAACACCAAGTTTATTTTATATATTTTTTTGATTATTTTAATATAAATTGTGGTTTACTTTAGTGTCAATCTTTCTTTTCCACTCGTCTCTTCATGTCCTTCATTATATTCTCTGTTTACGTCACAATGTTTTCAGTATTGCACATAACCAAGCAAAATTGAGAATATTCTGCAAAAAGTCTACACTTAGTTTTATGGTTGTTCAAATTCCAAGCTAATTCGATAGTCATGACTTGAATGCCAGTCCCCCTCCCCACACACACATATATATATATACATATATACATACATATATATATATATATATATATATATATATATATATAATATATATATATATATATATATATATATATATATATATATATATATATATATATATATATATATATATATATATATATATATATATATATCTGCGTGCGTTGACCTACACGCCTTTTTCACATTAAAGGGTAGGTCCAAAGTGTTACTACTGCGGATTTAACGTGAATTTTGAGGTGAGGTTGCTAGCCCCATGTCCTTCTCCACCCCGGCTGTGACCAGTCTCCATGGATTAACTAGCACACGCATGTTTACTGCTTAGTTGAAGAAAAGTCCAACAAGCTTAGGGAAACACGCCTAGGTCGCTTCGCCTTGCATGGGAATTGAACCACAGTCCCTCTCTCCGCACACTGAGAATGGAAGGCCTAAAGGAAACGGACTTTGGTACAGCTGGAAATGGTCTTCATAGGAGTCTTGTTACAAGTGTCGTGAAAGAAGAGCAGGCGACAGACTTCATCGAAAAATGTTTTAATAAAGAAGTGTCTGTTATGTGGCTACTCTTTATTTTTCCAAAGAATTTTTTCTTTCGAGAAAACATACTTGTGATTTATAAGCAAAAAAATAAAAAAAATCCTAAAGGAAAATTAATGTTTATTAATTGATAATCTCCTCTAAAATGTGTTTTTAAATAAAATTAATGGAACCAAACAAACAAATGAATTGCTCATAAAACGTTTGCCATAAAACATCCCGTTCATATAGTAAATGAATTTTGAACCAGGGAAAGTCTATTACAGTTCTGTTGTCAATGACAACAGACACTGTGACTAATATTGGGAAAACATAGTAATTACCAGATGAAGCAGGTAAATATTCATTTGTGTATTTATTCCAGATTAATAAATGTTTAAAACCCGATTCCCAGAATACTTCACAAAGCTCTTTTGAGCGGGACGTAAATACACTCTCTTAAATGAAAGATCATCCAGAGTGATCTGGGATCTCGGGATCTGTTTCTTTTTTTTTTTTTGAAAAGCAAATACTGCATTCTTTAAATCTGCAGATTCATTAAATTCAAACGAACAAATTTACATCTCAAACTAAAATTCAATCCCAAGGGAGGAGAAACGACTGTTGGAGAATATTTGTTTGCGACAAAAATCCGATACTAGTAATCAATTAACCTATTGCCAAGGGGAATACATTGGGTTACTTAGATTAAATCTTAATGCGTTTAATTAATATTACGTCCATATTTGCGCGTCAAAGATGTTGTCTGGACACCAAAGTGATTTGGAATTACACCAGTTTAGTAAGGCTTGCAGGCTGTTTAAGAGCAACATTCTTTTCTGGCAAACATTCGGATGTTAACAAATGCAACGAGGAATGAAGCAAATACGTTTTATTACCTTAAACAAGATATCTATTATTTCCTTTTATTTATTATTTATTCTTATAGACAAATTACCTAGCGTAAATCCAGCCTTTCACGAGAAAAAATGTACTATAGGAATCAATAAGGAAACACGTAATCCCTCAATATATTTTTTTAAAGAGGAAAAGCGCTTGCTGTGAAACATCTAAAAAAAAGAGGGTGAACAAAACTATAAAAATCTTCTCCCATCCATTAGGTCTGACGGCTTTGAATGTCAAGCTCTCATTTTTATCAACCCTTGAGCAAATTTTTTTTGTGGTCGGTGGAAGATAGCTGTGATGGTGGTGGGTTTTGGGTGGAGGGAGAGGGTTGTTTCACTTTAAACCCTTACCCGCTTGGCTAAAGGACAAAACAAAGGGTTTAACGACTACAGGTTTATGGACAAACAACCCTGTTAACCCGAAACCACTGTCCGTAAATACTTAGCACAACAACTGAAGACTCTGATGTGATCTTATATCATAATGTTCCCTCACAAAACACAAGTAGAAGAAAGGCAACGGGGATGGTCAGATATCAACAGAGGTTCGTAGAATTCCTGTTCTGTTTTCCATGGTTTCCAATCCTATTTCGTCTCATATTCCTATGCCAGTTGCTCCCAAAGTCCTTTACTAGAGTCACCAGATCCGCATTGCAGTTTCACGCAATTTCTCGGTCTAGTCCCTCCTTGACTCCATCTCAGGTTTCCATATCAGGACCTTCTAGATTCCCACCCTACTTCCTCCAAGGTTTCCATCTTATTCCTTCCCAGATTCCTATCCCAATTCCTCTCAGATTTCCATTCCTCTGACTTCTCCCTCCTAACACTTTCTGTTACAGTCGGTTTCCTCTTTTCCCATCTTGAGGTATTTGCAACTTCAGCATTCACTTAATAAAGCAGGTATTGTATCGCGCAGTAACCCTCTGGTGCCTGTCGTGAAGTAAAGTAGCTTATCACTTGAAGGTTCAAGTCTGCCAGACCTCATTTAGAAATTGTTGAAATAGCATCAGTGGATTATTCAAGAAGTATTGTTAGTGCAATGGATACAAAGGAAACCAATGATATGTACACACATACACACATATATATACAGTATATATATATATATATATATATATATATATATATATATATATATATATATATATATATATATATATATATGCAGACATATATTACATCCCCTTCTCATGCAAATGGAAGACTTCGAAAGGGACAAAATGCTTAATTGGCGATAAATATCAGGAGCTTCACCACAGGCTTTAAAAGAATTTCTCATCCCATATTTGTCCACATAGCATTGTCTTTATTTTACCCAGTCTATTAACTATAAGATCATTCTTATTCTGCTCTGTTCTACACACACACACACACAGAGAGAGAGAGAGAGAGAGAGAGAGAGAGAGAGAGAGAGAGAGAGAGAATAAACATGAAGAAACATATTACAGACTCATGCTGCAAGCCCTTTCGACGGATTCAATAATTTTGCCATTTTTTCTCCATTTCCCTTTCATCGCCAATTCATTACGTACGCTTTTCAGACGTCTGCTTCCGTTGTTTAGGCGCTTTTTGTTCTGTACCATTTCACTTCTAAGCTCATCAGACAAGATTAACTGTTTGTATGAGCGTTCAACATTATCCGAAATGGTTTTTTCTCTCCTTTCCAACTGACTAACACCATCCTTTTTCATTTTCAATCTATTTCAGAAATTCATTCCAAATGTTACCTAGATTCATTTATGTCTAATTTCCCATTTAATATACCACTGTCGTCTGTTATTCACTGTACTACCGTCCGAATATTCCCTTGGTCAGAATTTTGTTGATTACATTATTTTCCATCTGTAGGCTATCGGTTCTTCGATTCAAATATCTAGAACATGCTTGAAATCTGTTATCCATTCCCGCAGTTCTTACTATCATAAAGCACTAAGATCCGCACAGGGTTTTAATTATTCAAAGAGGAACATTTATAAGGTCTTCTTCCAATTTCCTTTACATCTTTTCCTCTCAATTTTTTTTATACCTCTAAAATTATGATAACAGATCTGAAGGGCAACTTGGTGTTCATCACGTAAGACCACAAGAATTAATGTTTAGGATAGAAGCGCATCGCGCTCAAAAAATTTTGTATATTGTTATATAAAATTCTGTATACGGCCCTCTTTGCCTGGCGACTTCCCTTTGCCATAAATATTACCCTCAGTTGTTCTGTGAGAGGAACCTGAGAAATTAAGCAACATCTTGCTTAATATACGCAACCTTTTCCCCTCTCACATTTAATCAACTTTCTTTTTCCTAGGAGCTTAACTCCAAACACCAGTCTCCGTATGCTAAGCAAACTTGTGCTTCCATAATTCTTGCGTTACCCTCGAAAAAGAGGTCCTTATACGTCTGTAAATATTTAAGAAACTCTCCCTCTGTTGAACATGCATTAAACACCTCGGATAACCATGCCAGAAAATTCTCCTCTACTCGTAGAGTTCGGTCGTAACTTTTTCCCTACCCCTTGCATTCTGGCTCTTACGAAATCAATATACGACTACATTTTTTCTTCCTATCATAATTTCTTTATATTAATCGCTACTTTTTCGATTTCTTCTATTGTGTTGTTACGTAACCTATACTCATATATGGCCTCATTTCATCTTCAATAATTTTCATATTTATCGAAATTTTTTCTACCCCTTGTATCTTGGCTATTGCCTAACCAACATATGACTCATCATATCTTCATATAACCATTTTTCCATATTTTTCATCCTCTGCACTGCACATCAACAAATAATCCGAGAGGTGAATGATACTTCCATTAAATTGGTCTGTACATCATCCGCCTTCCCTTCTCTGTCTGACAACTTTATTATTTATAAAGAAAATGTCACACTTAGGAATAATAAACTGTACACCGTCTTCCAATGAACATGGGAAAGATGCAGTAATTTTATAGACGACTACTCACCTAGGGTGTCCATCGTCTCGGAAAAATGACTGCGTGAACCTCAAAACAAGGCCCAGACTCGGTAATGCAATGTGAGGCAAATGCAGCACACAATGTCGGGTTTTATATTACATTTCCGGAAGGGAAGCACAGACAAAAATCACTGAACAATATTCTGAATAAAGGTTCTGGTCCACTGCATCGCGTTTTGGAAATATGACTTAAGACGAAATAATTAATTTGTTTACTTAGATCGCGCGTCTTGTCCTAAACGGTCTTTTAAATGAATTTTTCTCTCTGCTACCTCTGGCAGGGAGGTTAAGGCTTGGTCTTCTTTCTTTAATTGTTTGTCTGGTTGGAAGAAGTCCTCAAGGACTCAAGTTTCGACTTTTAGTAAATTTTCACAAAGGTGGCCTTCGTAACTGACGACAAGTGACTAGAATTTAGAAAACATCCGGGTCTGCATGGTTTTAAAAGAGAAGGCAAGGAATGCTCATTCTTCGCTGAGTTTGCAGTTGCTAAATGCTCATATATATATATATATATATATAATATATATATATATATATATATATATATATATATATATATATATATATATATATATATATATATATATATATATATATATATATATATATATATATGTATGTATGTATGTATGTATGTATCTATCTATGTATGTATCTATGTATCTATCTATCTATCTATCTATATATATATATATATATATATATATATATATATATATATATATATATATATATATATATATATTTCTCTGAATATTCATGAGAGAGCAGAGATCATTACGTTTTATTCATACTGTATATATATATAATACATATAAATAAATATATATATATATATATATATATATATATATATATAAATATATATATATACACATATATATATATACACAACATCGTAACTCGTAACACAAATTACAAATGGAATAAAACGTAATGATCTCGCTCTCTCATGAATATTTCAGAGAACTTGGGGTTTATAAATTAAGTTTAGTTTTTTCCTAAAAACAAATGACCGTTAATGAATAAGGATTTAGGGGAAGGCTACCCTAATTCGTCTTACTGCCCACACGGTGAGTTTCTCTGAATGAATTTGCCTAATTTCCGTATAACACAAATTCAATATGGCCACTCTTAAAGGAACACCACAACTTTGTCAATAAGGAAAACATTTTTGACATATTTATCATGGAAAGGAAAGATACATTTGTCCGTATGTAATTTTCTCAAGAACAAATGCCAATCTGTCAGCAGTTCGAAGCTCTGTTCTAGCGTAATCCCAAAGAAAACAAGATGAAGGGAAAGGAAAGAGTTTGACAAAGCAGAAGCAGGTAGAGCATTGCAGAGTTTGGCAGTCTTCTTCAGGTTCTCCTCCAAAGGGATTATGTATTCTGATATATACAGTTTTGATGTAATGCACATTTAAATATGTCATTTGTATTTAAATATTTATATTTCATCCCCAGCAAACGTGCATGTCTCTTTTCATTATCATATTGACTCACACAACAAGCAACAAGAGTCAATCTATTTGTTTTCATAATTTCATTAAATCAGCAATCTGAATGGTTCCTTCATTACCAGAGCGTATAAATCACTTATTCTCTCTCCATATTTTATGAAACTGTGTAACAATGATTTATAATTTGCTTTTATCATATTTCATTGAAAGTTAGGCTTCAATTGAAAAAAATCTTTCATCCCCAGATGTGCCAATCACTCGGTTTTCAGATTGTTACATTCAATTTCAATTGGATTTATTCTTTGAGTTTGATTTTCACAATATTTCACACAGCTCTGAGAACCCCTAAGACAGTTTTCATATTTAATTGAAAATCAGAAAGCTTCGTTCTTTGAGTTTGTTTTCCCGTTATTTTAGACAAACCCGGAGAACTTTAATTCTTGAGTTTATTTTTACAACTTCGTATTTAGTCTCAGAAAGCTCAGTTATTTCAGAATGTTTCATGAGATCCCAGAAAACCATCCACTGAGTTTGTTTTCATAAAGTTTCCGTGTCTCTTAGCACATCAGTCACTGAACATTTTCTCAGTTTCAGTCAGATTCAGAGAATTTTTGACGTTTAAATTTTTCGCATTGTTGCACTCATTCCTAACGAATCCCATTTTACTGGTCTATTTTTATACTGTGGTACCGCATCTGTGCTAATCTTCCATTGATTTGCAAAGCTCCAAACGTTTCTATTTGAAATCAGGACTACAGACCCTGCTCCATTTTAATTCCATTTAATTCCATTCCAAAACAATCCAAACAAACGCATGACACAAATCCAAAAACGGGAAATTTCAGCCAAAGGAGATCTTGTTATATTGTACACTCAACTTGAATATGCATGCATGTACTGTCAACTTTATTTGGTCACCTACGAGCAAGTGCTGTTGTATGTATGTGCGCTTATGTGTGTATAAGCATCTCCTTCTTCTTCGTTTAACGTGCTTTCCCATTTTCATATGAATGCCTCCTTTTGATTTGATTTGGTGTTGGGGTGGCCGTAGCCTCGATCGGCTGCCCTGCCTGAATCGCTTTAGCACGTGTTGTATCGTGCCAAATCCCCGGCTCCCTTTCTCCCAGCAGCGAGGAGACGAGAGTGGTTAGGCCGACAGTTCGAGACGTGTAAGGCGTCTGTTATGTTTTTTAGAAGATGTTGGAGTGGCTTTGTTTGTGTGTGTATTAGTCTGTAACACCCATTTGCCTTCAGCAAACCTATCCATGATTACATACATAATCTCGGGTGTCTACACGGATAGCAAAGTGTCTGCCCCTCTGACCGGCCGGCTGCAGATTTGAACCCGCGACACAGATTTCTTATGAAGTCCGAGTCTGCTGCTCTACCGACCGAGCCATCGAGGCTCTATGTGTGTATAAGCATATACAGATATAAATACTGACTAAATGACGCCAAGCAGTTGATCAGTCACGGTCAAGCAGATGGAACTACTTTACAGCTTGCCAGTGGTGCATAAAATTGACTCGCATCCACATTTGCCTCAGTTGGTTGGGCCAAATCCAGAAATCCACACTAAGTCTCTTATTTTCTTTCAAACCTTATTACAATTGCCGGCATATAGCAAACTGAATTCAAACCAATCACCAGCATTTTAATCCAGCATATTGCTATCTTCCACTGTTCGCAATGTTCATTTCCAACCGCGATAGGTTAAAACTTTTCTGCCCCATGGTAATTTCTGTATATTGATTTCAAATATCTTTCTGTAGGTTTCCCATTCCTACAGAAGAAGCCAGAAGTTCATGAACTTTCCTAGCTTGCGTCAACAGAACAGATGGTCCATTGGTGAGAAAAAAGGAAAAAACAGAGACAAAAGACGAAGATAACCGGGAAGGAGAACGCGTTATCGAGCTCAGAATGGGAGGAGCAAATCACTTCATTGAAAAACACAGAATGAAACATGGATACAAAAGAGGTGTCTTATATTTTTATCCAGGAAACAAAAAGGCTCCCCTAGTGTCTATTTGCTAAATGCTGGTATTTTGTGTTTGGACCCTAGCCTCGTGTGAGCCCCGTTTTTTGTTGAAAAAGTCCATTGTTTCTCTTTGTAAAAAGGAAGACCAGGAAAAAAATAAAACACATGGAAATAAAGGGCGAGGCTCCCGAAAGAAAAATGCACGGAGGTCGTAAAAATGTTTCCCAACTCGTAATAAAACTATCATTTATTTAGTTAGGTATTAACATATTTCTGGTCTAAATGAAAATGTCTTCTTAACAGCTTCAATAAAGAAAATTCCATTACAAACACTAATGATATTTCTGCCACCTACGCCATAGTAATAATAATAATAATAATAATAATAATAATAATAATAATTGTTACATGTAATATTCAGCATTCATAACCAATATAAACAAGTAAAAAATACGCCGAAGTTTCTTCGGCATAATCGAGTTTTCTGTACATCGTATAATTCTGTATGAGCCGCGGCCCATGAAACTTTCAGCCACGGCCAGGTGGTGACATGTCCTATAGCGTTGCCAGACGCACGATCATGGCTACCTTTAACCTTAAATAAAAAAAAAAACTATTGAGTCTAGTGGGCTGCAATTTGGCATGTTTGATGATTGGAGGGTGGATGATCAACATACCAATTTGCAGCCCTCTAGCCCTAGTAGTTTTTAAGACCTGAGGGCGGACAGAAAAAGTACTAACGGACAGATAAAGCTATCTCAATAGTTTTCTTTTACAGAAAACTAAAACCTAGAATTTTTATCTGACGTATTCCAAATTGCAAAAAATTACACTCAAAACAATGAAACCCATAAAATTCTAAAACATTTAAAATCTATATATACCGTATCACCTTATACCCAAGAAAATATAAAAATATTATCAACTTCAAAATGAAATACTGAGGCGAGGCTAAAGTCACTAGCGAGCGTAATATGACGTACGTATGCACCTAACACCAGGTCACGGTGAACATTTGGAAAAAACAACTGCATCATATACGAAGGAAAACAAACTCCGAAAAACCTGTCTCCTAATACTGCAGATTCTATACAAAGTGGTATGGTAAAGTGTTGTGTACAATGGCTGTCGAAGACATTAACGATCACACTCATTACTGATTAACAGTATCATATTCATTCCGCTCAGTTAACAACTGTCATTTGGAATGATCTGTTAAACATTTCACATTATATGGATATTTTTTATGCCTAGCTTTACGTACAATAAAAACCGACACAGCACCAAATTCGGGGAGAAAAGATATTTTAGAAGCCAGAAAACAAAACTACACAATAACTTTTTCCCTGATGATATGTGAAGACGAAATTACTACCAGTTTTTTGGGGGCAGTATATTAAAACAAAATTGCCATAATAAATTTCAGGACGAAGTGAAAAATGTTGTCGAACTCAAGCAGTGAAAGACAACGGCACCAGTCATACCAACGCTACCACTATCGCCGTCAGCGCCATCGACAACAATAAAAACAACCACACCAAAATTCGAAGTAATGTTTCTTTCACAGCAACAGCATAAATAAAAGTAATGTTTCCTCCAAACAGGCAAACAGCTACAAAGGAAAATATAAAAGTACTGTACCTTTCAAATGTAAAAAAAAAAAAAAAAAACTTTCAAATATCGACATCAGCGGAAAACAACAGAAAAACAACATAATTCAAAGCAAATTTTCTTCGAAACTACAAGAACAACAATATGAACAACAAATTTTCCTTCAAATTCCGTCGAGACAGGACCCGAGGTACTGTAATTCACGGAGAAGTGCAGTAAAAGAATACTGTTGGGAAATCAAAGTCGATGGAGCATTCCGGTTCCCTTTGAAGACACTTTTTCACCAGCTCGTTTAATAGCGACAGACTGAAAGTGAGAAATGAGTGATGAAAGATTGCTTGTTTTAAATACTGTATGAGAGAGAGAGAGAGAGAGAGAGAGAGAGAGAGAGAGAGAGAGAGAGAGAGAGAGAGAGAGATATTTGTACTGGGTAGAGTTGCCTCAAAGACGATTCGGTCCATCTGAGAAGACACCTCTGTCAAATACAGTAAATAAAGATAGACAGATCACATAACTATGTCAATTACTTCATCTCATCTATTTTTCAACTGGCCGGTAGCAGGACGATTTCAAATCCTTGGCTGGTAATGCGTTCCAAAATAAAGGTATCTTTCGTGAAGATCCAAAAAGATCCCGCAGTTTCCATCCGTGAGGCCTAGTCTGGTTACTAAATAAGGTAAATAAATTTCTGTAATCAAACTTACACCTTTGAGGATCCTAAAGGTTTCTATCACGTGACCTCTTTGTCTACGCTTCTGTAGAGTACATATTATGACGGTGTAGCCTCCTTTAATAATCAAGGCTTTCGACTGAAGGTATTATTAGTTCGGTTGCTCCGGCCTGCAAAGACTTTCTTCTAGTCTTGAAGTGGGGTCCAATTAGTGCATTGCATTAGCGGATTACTGTCTTCTTCAAAATGGTAATTTCTTAGTTTCTTCTTTAATTCTGTACATTACTTAGAATGGGTTAAGTTTCTGGTGATAATGATATATACACTTTCTCGTGATGGCAACGCTTTGTACCTTTGACAAGTGGGTCATACTTGGCATTCTTGTGTGTGTGTGTGTGTGGAAGAGAAGAAGAAGAAGAAGAAGAAAAGACGAAAGAGAGAGAGAGAGAGAGAGAGAGAGAGAGAGATCACAGCGAAGAAATGTAAAAGGAGCTTAATTGTCGATTAAAATCTCATTACCGTCTAATCACAAAAATATGCATTTTGGGAACTCACATAAAACTAGGACAATGAATTCCAAAGATGAAGAAGGAAAGAAAAGACGATTAAGAACAGTATTGAAGAAAATTAATGAAAAAAAAGTTTATAATGAAAATAATATAACAAACTCAACAAACCCAATTAAAGCCTAAAAAAAGGTTCCACAGAATTAAGAGAATTAAGAAACTTTCCGATGTTCCATAAAACGTAAGAACAAAACCAATGAGAATCCATAACTATTCGACTATTTATAAATAAAATCAGGAGAGAATAGGCAAGCGTCATAGAAAGATATTATGAACAAATGAAAATCTGCGGTGGATAATACTGGAAAAGTTAGAAACATGGTGAATAGAAACTATTTGCAATAGAAATATTTATTTTTTCAAATTGAGGTCGTAAATCGAAGTGCTAATTACTATATAATAATAACAAAAATGTAAAATTATGCGAGTGAAAGAGATGCAGGTTTCAATTCGGTTTTTAAACGTGTAAGATTAAAATATATGAAAATGTACGTTGCAGTTCTTGTCAATGCATTCCTAATTATCAGGGCAATTTTTGTCTTGACTTTTTTTTTCTAAATTTTAATGGGACATTTATTCCCTTCTTCAACTCTTGAATGCTGGCGTCCGATTCTGGATGCTGATTAGCGGTTAATTTCTTGATTTTATTTTTATCTACTATACTGATGGGAAGACTATTATGATTAGCCTCACTTCTTGTAAAATAGTGGTAATGAAGCTTGCTTCACTAGCAAGAGAACTCGAGTTCAATTCAAGGTTTGAAAGAGAGCGATGGAAACGTTTTGTTACGATCCATGATTTCTGCACACCTTAGCAAGGAATTATGTTTTAAAGGGTTACCATCTTCTGGATGGGATAAAAGTTTGAAGGGAAATATTTGTGACTTGTAAGATTTCGCTTCAGTTAAGAATGAGTTTAACGACAAAAACAGGAAATCCCTTCTTGTTTATTTGTACGCCGAACCACTATTTCGGGATTCTATTTGCCTTTCGCTTCTCTTGGAATATTTTTACACCAAGAAACTGTCGCCTTCCTTGAAACAATTAAATTATTTTCTCTTTCTTTCTTTATCCCTCTCTCCTCTGTATCTTTCTTACTGATTTTATTATCGTCTTTAAGTATTCTTTCCAAATCGCGCGCAGTCTTCCACCACACCTCTCAACAGTAACAACGGCCATACATTTTCCCAACTTCTATTTTCATATACTTTTTTTATACTTCTGTACTTAACATTTTCTAAATCTCAGTGACTCATAAGTTTGCATAGTATTTGCTATTTTTCAATCCAGTCTGTTGCTTTAACGCACCTTAAATTTTAAGCATATGTTGAAGCATTTACATACATACAGTGTTTATCAAAATAAGTGCATTTTATTTGTTCAGTTTTTTGTTTTGTTTAAAAGTATTAAGAACGGACTTTTTAATCATGTAACTCAATATTCTGTGCATTAGCTCTAAAATAAATTTTCGAGATTGTGCACATTTCTAAGATTAATATATTTTCATGTTTTTATATATCCCTAAGAGTGGAAATGGATTGCCGAAGCGTTCTTTTGGTGTGCAAATAAACAGAAGAAGTTATTTCCCGTCTTCCTGCTGTCTTGTTTATTGTTAAATATGTGTCCTGATGTGCGGGCATGCTCGAGCTCATGCATAATTTTAAACTCGAGCAAAAACAAAATCATCGACACTATTCGCGTCAGTTCAGTTAGACAACAAACAAAGCAAATATTTGTCATCCTGACACGAAAACTTTGAATGGAAGGAGACAACATGGTCTGAATGGAACACATTGGTCTCCCTTCCCCTAAATCCTCATCCTCCCTCTCCTCCTACCCCTCCTCCTCTGTCTCCCCTGAGTGACATCAAAGGTAGAAACTGACTGACAGTGATAAAGGAATCCCTCCCCACTAAGAATACACTGAAGAGCAATTCCACTTCTCAAACAATTAGTGTCAGTTCTGAAAAAAAAGGCAAAGAAAAAATCCTTATTTGTTGAACTCAACTGAGCAAAAATTTCGGGAGACTTTGGTCTCCTAGATCAGGCCCTGAAAGGATACGTGTCTGGAAATATATTTGCACTCTTCGGACCCCCCGTGTGTCCTTTTAAGGGCTCTCCGAGAGAGAGAGAGAGAGAGAGAGAGAGAGAGAGAGAGAGAGAGAGAGAGAGAGAGAGAGAGAGAGTTAATATATCTCATTAGCCGCTGGTTGAAATGTTTTTTTCAAAATGTCTATACTATTACGTTGTTCAGATTAAGACTGGTTGATTTGTTTACAATATTTGGCGCCTCAACGACTAAAATAAATAATTTGTACTTATTAAACCAAATCCGACGAAGTGATTCCTCTGCTCAAAATACTGAGCTATCATTTAAAACCCGCCAAGAGTGATCGTCATAAAAATTACAAAGAAAAAAACTGAGCAATAAACAAACTTCTACAACACATAAAAGGAACTTCAACTGAATTTATGGAGCCAGCAGATGGAACTTCCTTTGTAGATTGGAGAAGAAAAGTTTTCTTCAACAGCCCGCTGGGCACTTAAGACATTTAATACCTGAACTAATGGCCCCATTAAACATTCTTACATTCTTCACTAGGGATCTGAATGTGTTAATTATTTTTTTTAGATTTAGTGAATGGTTACAGTATTTGGAAAAGAGGCCCAGTTAAGAAAAATTGGATTTAGGATTACATTTCTACCCCATTTAATAATCTTTTTCAATACGAAATAAACTTCTTATATAAATTCAAACACGAAACTTGTTTTATACCAGAAGAGAATGCAAATTTTGTAAAATGGCAGGAAGAGCAAAAATTTTGCAGCTTGTGTCTGTCAATATTTTGCGCAAGAACAACTGAAAAACTTTCTTTTTTGCATTGCAAATTTCTTTTAAAAATTACTCTTGAAACTACAAAGGAAACAGGCAAGGAGATGCCTTCTCTCTCTCTCTCTCTCTCTCTCTCTCTCTCTCTCTCTCTCTCTCTCTCTCTCTCTCTCTCTGTTGAGAGTTCATCAGAGCGCGAGGATGAAGAAGAGTCCGGACTTCCTTTCAGACAGGAAGTCCTTGGAAGCGACCGTAAAAAGAGACCGCCTTCCACTTTTGTCGAAAATCCGAAGCTCGGGGAATCTTACATCGATTAATTCTGAAGAAAAAAAAAAAGAAGAAGTTTCTTTAGGATGGAAATCTTTCCTTTCATACAAAAGCAAAGAGAGTGATGAATGATGCAAAATTCAAACAGAGATATATATATATATATATATATATATATATATATATATATATATATATATATATATATATATATATATATATATATATATATATATATATGTATATATATATATACACACACACATAAATAAGCAAATTTACTGAATCACAAAAAAATATAAGGAAATTCTTAGGAAAAATATACGACCAGATAGAGCGAACTAATAGGTAGCGTGAACATGAAAAGTTGCGAGTATCTTTGCTTACTCGCCCCTGTATACATTTGTATGCATATATTTCCCTTCATATAAATGAGAATATTCGATGCGTATAAGGAAAAAAAAAGTACGGAAAGGTGTCAGAAGGAAAACTGCGTTTAAAAGAGCGAACGTTATACGAATTTAGGTAAAAAAAGGAAGAATGAGAATTCAAGACTAGTGGTGTACATATACATGCCTTTGTAACCCTTTGCATTATACTTCCAAGCACAAGCATAATATATGAATACTGGTGACAACAGAAAACATCCGTTAAGAAGGAAGCATCTCTCTTGATTCGTGGATTTGAGACCATTTATACTAATAATGAATCTAACGATATTGATAAATATAACCGTTATAAAATATAAGCTCTATTGTGATTACCTGCAGCGAATGAATACCGGCAAGAAAAAAAAGCAAGAAAAAAAAAAAAAAAAAAAAACGTTTAAAAGCTAAACTGAAGACGAAGTATATTTCATTCCCATTTTCGTATATTGGTTTACAAGAGCATGAGTGTTCTATAGAAATAAATTTACCCGATGATTGATCAGGGAGACAGATAACGGACATTGACGCCAGCACATCATAAAAGAACTTGCATAGAATTGAGACAGTTCTAATTAGTAGCGTTGGCGTAATGAGCTTTATGGAAAAGTTTTATGATAAAAAACAGCTTTTATATAGTATATGACGAATGGAAATAAGACTGCTGTATGTAGTAGAGAGAGAGAGAGAGAGAGAGAGAGAGAGAGAGAGAGAGAGAGAGAGAGAGAGAGAGAGAGAGAGAGAGAGAGAGAGAGAGAGAGAGAGAAGGCATTCAGCCTATATTAGAAATGGCTTCAAGCGATGAATATTTAATTGAAGTCTCACAAGAATGCCCAAATCAGGATCTCTGCGTGACCCTTGTTTTGTTTACCGATCACTGACGTTAGATGCACCGTTTATGTAATAAGCCCAACAAATTATTCCTCTGGAAGCAAACATCCAATTAATTTGAGAACGATCTACGCTAGATTCATTAAATGAAAATGGCGCATTCAGTCACTCAGGGATGATTTCGAAACCTAAATCTACCCTGGGGTAATAAAACTAGGATGCGGCCCACTTAGCCAAATCATATCTTCCTATTTGATTACGATTCGTTCTGCTTCCTCGTTACGATTTTCAGTTTTCGTTGGATGCAGCATCCGTTTTACCAGAGGCGAATGATCATCAGAGGGAATCATTCATTATTCCCAAGGGCAAATGCAGACGCAGGCTATTTACATGGATAACGAAATACCACATCAGATGCGTTGCGGGAAAGTTTAGTGCGCAGTCCGAGAGGAAGCACAACGTAAAACCTAACTGAATCTATCGCTATTTCCATGGAGCAGACTTGTATTATATCCATGCATGATGAAACACCAAATCACAGCTGAAAGATGATAGGTTGTAGGTTGCACCACCTGCGCTCTCTATAAATTCAATGCAAATTCGAGGGGAGCCACGACGTGGAACATAAAAGTGGAGGCATATATAAAATGTGATAATGTGTCGGAGTGTAAAATACATGGCACCAATTAGATACAAAAGAAAACGGAGTAAAAAGGTGATGGTGATGATGATGATGATGACGAGGACAAAGAAAGGGGAAGTGGAAGAGGGGAAGGATGGGGGAAGAGGACAGGGGAGGAGAAACACATAAATATAAAACCAGACTATTTAAATGATAATAGTCATGAAAAAAAGTATTTTGAGAGACGGATAAAGTAAAAAATACGGAGTATGAAATATTCTGTACTTTTCTAATAGATCGAGCATTCAGAACAGAAAAAAATTATGTAAAAGAAGATGTGATTCTTTAATGTTAACGTAAATATGAACAGATTAATGGAAAGACGGATATAACTTGCAATAACATCATTGCAAATCAAGGAGAAAATTGAAAAGACCTACTAGGACACATCGCGAAATCTAAATTATAATGTAAACTGTGTTAAAAACTACATGAAAGAAAATATAGTTGAGTATTTACTTCACACTCACCTAAATACATTCACTAGGGGTGACAGATCAATTGGGTCATGGACAGCTGTGTCCCGGTCAAATGGAACCAGGTCGCTGGCGTCCCTGGGCACTTGCCTACGGTAATTTTGCGTCATTGCCATTTGCGTCCAGGTATATGGAAAATTCACATTCGATGCCATTTATCTTTATATTTTTGTGTCCTCAACAGTTCTGTACCAATATACTGGGTACAAGAAACAACGAGACAAATCACTGGAACAACTCTGGCAGATCACGATGAATTTTAAATAGCAGAAATGCCCTCTGCCTCAGTAATGGTGAGAAATGTCCGTCGTTCGAGACAAAGCACAAAAGCGCTCCGCCTATAACAAATTAAAGATGTACAGTAGTTTCGTAATATCAGAGGAATATTGTATTCTCTCCCTTAGAAAAAGGTTTCTGGCATAAATGATGAAAACAGAATGCTCATCTTTGCCTTTGGATGACTTGACACGATTTTAGAGCTGGGCCACAAATGGCACTTTTGAAATTTGCCAGGAAATTTATTACCAAGTGTGCCGCATCCCTGTCCATGATGGTGCATATCTTGTTCCGCGTGTTTTTGCTCTTCTACCCTTTAAGACTAAATAAACATGACCAACTGTTCACTATTTTGTTAAAGGCTCGCTCTCAACTTAATCCCAAATCATTGCTGATTGTGTCTTCCATTTGTCAGAATAGACATCTGACTTTGATTCAAGACGATGGAATGACAAAGATCAAGAATTAGATGTTTCTCAACACTGGCCTTCCTTCCAGGAAATATGGCGGCAGGCTTTCTGGATCTGAGAAAAGATCTCAACTTACCTCCCGAATTCATCGCCTGCTTTTAAGCTACACAAATTGGCCAATCAAGAGGCAGAAGTGGGCACTGATTGCAGAAACCTTTTCCACTGCATCTAATATGAATGTACTGTATGCATACTGGGACACAAATGACCGGGACACAAAAATACCGTACGCAAATCCCTGGGACGCCAGTGACCTGGACACATTTAATTGGTACACGGTTGACCAAGACCCAAATATCCTAGAACAAAGGCTATAGACCTTGCCCTAGAACCATCAACTGGGTATTCATAATGGCCATTTGTCTTTCCAAAAGGGAATTCTAATCGAAATAATTAAATTACAAGGACCTGGTCAAGATCAATTTTTTAACAATTTGTCTAATTAGTTAATATAGAGCTTATCGCTGATATTTTGTTTGACATATTCTTAATATATATATATATATATATATATATATATATATATATATATTAAGAATTATATATATATGTATATATACATATATATACATATTTATATATATATAGTTTCAGCAGTATGGTTTAAAATGTATATTAGAATTTACTGTGATGTTTTCTACATATTATGGCACCCAGAACTAAGAACGTTTAGTAAAAATGTTGAAGAAGGATTTCCTCATTTGGCATATTTTATCAGAGATGATGTTTTAGATTAAATTAACCGAACTCACCTGTTCTTTGGCAAATGATTTTTCTTTCAGAGATGCAAAATATTCGAAAACAATTATCCTGTAACATCAAGAAAATATTTTAAAGTGATACCACTGAAATTATATATATATATATATATATATATATATATATATATATATATATATATATATATATATAAATGTGTGTGTGTGTGCGTGTGTGTGTGTGTGTATTAAAGCATATAGCACGTATCATCTTTTATAAACGCAAGGTATTTATAAAAGATTTACCGTTAGTGGAAGTGAGAAACTTGTTATCATTACAATAGCTTGAGGGTAATTGGTTTTTAGCCACGTAAAATAAGTCTAATCCTTCGGGCCAGCCCTTGGAGAGCTGTTAATCAGCTCAGTGGTCTGGTAAAACTAAGGTATACTTAACTTTCCAGGATCTGAAAGGTAAAATTATGCTTAAAGCGTTTTAAGCACTTTGGAGAAAGGTTAAAAAGTATACCTTAGTTTTACCAGACCACTGAGCTGATTAACAGCTCTCCTAGGGCTGGCCCGAATGATTAAACTTAATTTAAGCAATTGGCTACCTAGCAACGGGACCTACAGCTTATTGCGGAATCCGAACCACATTATAGCGAGAAATTAATTTCTATCACCAGAAATAAATTCCTCTAATTCTTCATTAGCCGGCCGGAGACTAGTGCTAGCCCACAACTCTACCGACTCTCCCAACGAGGAACTGACAAGTAAGATAGCAAAAACAACAGTTAAAGAATAGTTATTATTCGAGCTGAAGTCCGATATCTCTGAATAACACTAAAGTAAGAGGCCTTTACTAGAAAAATTATGATGAAAAATAACTTCAGTTTTCTTGTGCGTTAAAGTCAAGAGCAATAATTCTCTTAGTCATTTTGAGGAATAACAGCTCTTTGAGGATTTTGGAAGGTTTGCAGTTCCATAGAGAAGTACGGGGTAAAGTTCGCGAGGATAAAACGAAATGTTCATTTGCAGATGCAATTTATTTCCAGGTACCAAAGAATTATGTTTAAAAGGAGTCATGAAAAATAGTAAACCTCATAAAAGCAAGCAGAAAGGGAATGGAAAATCGTTCAGGGGCCCAATAAATTTTACAACTTTTAACAAAATTGAGGATATAAAGTTGAAATTGTCACAGGAAAAGATATCTCCGTCGTTTTAAATGTTTGGAATTTTATGTATATTACCTATGCAGACTTTGGCAGGTTTGAGATAACCTAAATATGACTGAAGACATTAATATCCCCAGAAAACATTACGCAGAACATATATCATAAATATCAGTAACTGAATTTAACACAAAACCTTGCAGTTTATTTAAGTATAGATATATAACATACCAGTATCATGAAAATTAAAATATGCAAATAAATTCTTTATACTGTAAGGGCCTCAAGTTTTTCGTATATCATAACTCGTACAACTACAAGGATATCGTTCCAGTAGATTATATATAGCGTTGAAATTTACAGATAACACGCACAGAGAAGGAAAAAAATAGCAAAAACTCTTGCAAATGTGTAAAGGTACGAAGTCCAAAATCTATTATTAAAACGTGGGAATGTCGATTGACATAAAATTTGTGTTCATTTGCTTATGCAATCAAGTATTAAGGAAACGATTCAATGGAATAAGAAGTGTAGCAGCAGGAAACTGGACAGATGTTGATAGAAAATGAATCGCTACTGTATGCCTTTATCATCAAGTGAATTCGCCATGTACATATGGCTTATACTCAGGAATCTGACTTCACTTTCCTCCGAAATCAACATTCGCATTCGACACTTCTGATGGTGTGCTATGCAGATATGATGACAATTTTTCGAAGAGAATACTTCCAGAGAAAAGAAGCAAACATGAAAGCGAATTAAAGAGGATTTGTATCATACGGTTGGAACGAATGCTAGGTATAAACTGAAGTTCATAAAATTTGATGAAAGATCTACATTTCACACGAATGGCTGAATTACCTGCCCAATAATATGTGAAAAGTACCATGTGCAATTAGTAGAAATCTGGGGAGACCTATGTCACTAAACCCTGAAAAAGTGTTGGTAACTCAGTTTACCATAAAACATATAAGGGAAAGACCATAAACTATATAAGTTGAGAACAAAAAGCCCCTTCCCATAATTCACAACTAACAAAAAGCCCTTCTCAGAATTCACAACTGTCTTATGAAAAAAAAAAACAAAAGCCAAAGATCATTAAAAGGGTCACAAAAACGAAAAGTTTAGGTAAATACGACGAAGAATATAAATTTCCACATTTTTCGTGGACCGTCGGTAACTTAAAATTAAAAAAGAGTACTGAAGGAGTTTGGCAAATGAAGGAAACAGTCAAAGTTCCAATGAAGTGTAAAAGCAGAACAAGAAGTCTTGCATACACGAGAGAGAGAGAGAGAGAGAGAGAGAGAGAGAGAGAGAGAGAGAGAGAGAGAGAGAGAGAGAGAGAGGAATTCCTACGGTCAATGAAAAAAGATTAAAACTGCCATCGATGTCGAAAGAAAGCCCAAAGTTCTCGCAGAAAGCCTGCAACATTTATAGGCCTATAGACAGGAAGGTTTATTATTTATTTCTGGTGACATTACACAGCCTGCATTGCTTTATATCCTGTCTTTTCATTTCCATTTTCTTGGTAACATCTGTGGTTGTTGAAATCGAAAAGTTCCAGCTGTGCTACAGAAGTCTTATGATCTCATTCTTTACATTCTATTTTTAGCTCTAACAAAGTTCATCCTCAATGATGTCTGTTATGCATCCTAATCGTGGTTCATCTCAGTTCAGAATTCTTTTCTGTGTTTATGTACTAAACTACATTAACACTTTCAACACCACCCAAAGATAACAGCCAAGCAGATAATAACGAGGTCTATTGTGGATTAAAAACTGGTTACTGACATTTTCATACAAGGAGGTAACAATTCAAAACGATGTTTCTTCCACATATATTATAGCTTTTTATGAAATTAAACTACCATGAAGAAATGGTCCTTTGAAATTTCTTTTTTGTGATATTAACTTGTGCCTGATATGCAATGATAAACACCTTAAAATACAACACGAATCAGAACATGATATATGTAAAGTAGCCGTTGATATTGTGAAAGTTCTCAACCTTCATTTGGCAGTGGATGATTCTTTTTATTTAATTTTTCGTTTATCTCTATAGCCACCACCTATTTGGGAACTGATTTTTGAACCAGGGACCTACATTCAGAATTGATCGCTTATGCATCGACAGACAATATCCAGATTATTTATAAACCGTCTTAGAAAATATTGCCTATTTTGCATGAATAGTAAAAGGAATATATTACTTGGAACGTGACTTCTTTGAAGGAAATCACGGACATTCCTTCTTCTCCTCGTGTGAGAGCCTCAGGCCCATGCACAAAAAATGTTCAATCTTGTGGAAAACTAAGATTTGTACTTCGTTCGCATGAGTGAAGGAAAGTTTTCGAATGAAATTAAAAGAGAAATATTCGGCAACTACATCTTTAAAGTTTCGCAATGATTCTGCAAACTGAAACGCAAAAGATTTTAGGGAAATCCTACACGAATATTTGACGACACTCAAGCAAAGGAAATTTATGTCAGGATTCTTCAGTCTTTCACATCTTCAACGGGGGTAGGGCACACTGTTTTACCTGCAAGGAGTAACATTCTGAATAGAATGGAAATAAACAATGAACAGAGAAAGAGAAGGAGAGGTGCAGCAATTAATAAACATGGCAATACACCTGGAAACAATACTGGAAAGGCAAAAACTGTGGCAGAGATTTCATCATGAGAAATTACAAATAAGATTTGTTAACGGGTAATTCCTTCCAAAGGATTGCGAAAAAATAAAGCTTTACAACTCACAGCATCAGTTTCTGACCTTACAAGTAAAGTTTTTCAGCCCCGCAGAAACAAATGATGTAGATGGCAATGACCATGGAATCCTCTGCACCATCCAGATTTCAAAATACATTTTATTTTCTCTATCCATCAAGATAAAATTTTTTCCGACAAAAAAATGGAGAGAGAGAGAGAGAGAGAGAGAGAGAGAGAGAGAGAGAGAGAGAGAGAGAGAGAATCTCCCAGAAAAGAGGTAAGTGCTACACCAGTGACACAAATGATAGCAAAAATAGCCAACATTCTTTTGTTACCAAGAAGTGCCGCTTTTCACGCACGCGTTTCAAACCTGTAATGAAGGCAATCAAGGCGAGGAACGGGGGTGGGGGGGGAGATGGAAGGAGGAAGGGGGCGAGGCTGAGAGTGAGGGGTATATAACCCCCCTGTAGCTGTGGGGAGGACGTGAATCGGGGCCAGACAGCAGTAACTGCTTTCTTGTAAGGCTTGGGGTGGGAGGGCGGCTTACTACCCATGTCCAATTCTGCTGTTCTCAATAAAAAAAAAAAAAAAAATATTCTGGTGGGCGTGACCATGGTAGTGTCATCTTCATCCTTCAGTCTTTTAGTGGGTTTTTGTAAGTTTGGTGTATTTTTTTTTTAGTATAGCTTCAAAGCCATATAACTATGTTTTTACAATCTTATCATTACCTCCATTTGCACACACACACACACACATATATCTATCTATCTATTTATCATATATATATATATATATATATATATATATATATATATATATATATATATATATATATATATATATATATATCTAATTCTTCTCATGTAAGGAGAATAATTGAGAGCGCAAGAATAGGGCTCCAGATGGTTTGATCATGAAGAAAAGATAGAGAACGATTGTTTGGTAAAGAGAGTGTAATTCAGAAATGTGAATAAACGTGGAAAAGAGGGAATACCAAGGAAGTGTTAGAGAGACGGCGTGAAGGAGGCACAGAAAAGGAAAGGACTTAATAACTAGGAAGTAAAAGACTGAGTGCAAAATAAGGTGAACGGCCAATTGCGCGTAAAATGACCAGACAGCAGTACTGAGGAGCAGTCCGCACAGACGTATGTGAAGTTTTATGCCGATGGAGTTTACCCATGATTTAGCAATTAAACACTGCATTTGGCTGTGGCGTCGAGTCGTCTTTCCCTGGAGCCACCTCTTGTTAGGATTAGCGACTTTATATATATATATATATATATATATATATATATATATATATATATATATATATATATATATATATGTATATATATACATACATACATACAGGTGCATTAATATATATGTATGTGTATATACATATATATATATATATATATATATATATATATATATATATATATATATATATATATATATATATATATATATATATATATATATAATCAGAAAACTACAAACGTCCTTTAATATCAATTCACTCTACCTCCGGAAATAATATATTTTCATATATGTTACCGAAGGGGAATTTTTAAGTTGATAATAAGTCCACCGTCCCGTGGGATCGAACCAGCGACGGACGAGGAATCAGGACTACAGTGACGCACTAACGAAATCGGCCACGAGAGTGCGTCACTGTATCCTGATTCCTCGTCCGTCGCTGGTTCGATCCCACGGGACGGTGGACTTATTATCAACTTAAAATTCCCCTTCGGTAACATATATATATTATTTCCGAGGTATTGGATATTAAAGGACGTTTGTAGCTTTTTCTGATTGTATATGAATCACGGTGATGTGATAAATAGTCATGTATATATATATATATATATATATATATATATATATATATATATATATATGTTGTTGTCTTAAAAACATTACATTATCATGAAATTAATAATGCGAATCTTTAAAACCGTTAACACACGAACACAAACATTTTATACATATATATATATATATATATATATATATATATATATATATATATATATATATATATATATATATATATATATACACATATGTATATATGTATATATATACTGTATATTTATATATATATATGTATATATATGTATGTATGTATATATATATATATATATATATATATATATATATATATATATATATATATATATATATTTCTGTATACAACAGTAGTATGAAGATAAAAAAGGCCCATAAAACACTGTATGAACGTTCATACAGTGTTTTATGGACATTTTTATCTTCATTTATATATATATATATATATATATATATATATATATATATAAATACACACACACACACATATATATATATATATATATATATATATATATATATATATATATATATATATATATATATATATATATATATACATATACACACATATATACGTGTGTATGTGTGTGAACGATTTTAAAGATTCGCTCTACTAAATTCATAATAATGTAACGTTTAAGACAACAACGTCAACAATAGTAATAATGACTCATGAGGTAAGGTACCAGGTATTTTAAGCGCCGCTACCAAGTGCCGTAATAAAAAAAAAGGCAAACCTGAAATTAGTTCTGTCTGTGTCCACAGTTTACCTGCCGCAGCACTGCAAAGTCAAGAGTGACAAGAGGTGAATTATTCAGTGGGTGGAGGAGAATGGCCCTGAAGAGGTATCAATGCTGAAGGAGTTGAAGGAAGATTATCCAAATTTTAAAACAGTTTTCATTTGACTTTGGTTTCCTTTCGTAGATAATGATGAGATGAAAGTTTGAGGAGCGGTGTTTAAAATCGTAATTACTATTAACGACGTTTAAACCAAAATGATGATTTAATTTTTTTCCTGAACCTACAGATGAGAAACATTTCAATTACTACTAAACCAGAGAAACTTGTTTTAGTAAAAAAACTGCTTTGAAAAAATTATTACAACAAAATGAATAAAATATACTCTCAATAGAATACAGATATATATATATATATATATATATATATATATATATATATATATATATATATATATATATGCACTCATATATATACATATAATATGTGCATATATATATATATATATATATATATATATATATATATATATATATATATATATATATATATATATATATATATATATATACATATATGAGAGAGCAATTGAACAGTTTGTGATGTATGATGAAATGGAAGCTAAAAACGGAATAAACTTCAACACAACTCAATTAAAAGGAAACGTGTAGCACGACTACAAGCTCCAATAGACTTAACGGATGCATATGGACCTAGTAATATAAACGACAGAAGCTAAAGTTGAAGATGTGATTTTTATTAGTAGAAAGTCAGTCGGTAATTTGAGGAACAGGTGCTTAGGAATCAAGAATAGATCAAGTTAGCATAAACACTTGGTATTTTGTCAGTCATTAATTTAAAGAACAGAGCTACGGAAAAACTAAATTTCTTCAGTTCAGAATCATGCGATAAAAAGTGTTGAATAAAATAAACAAAATTTGATCATTATAGAAACAATGGGAAACTTGTAGAAACTAAAGTTAAGGAATGAATATAATGAGGAAACAATATCTTGCTAACATATAAACAGGATAAAAAGCACATTACTCTGATGGGCACAAGAGCACGCAGACAAAGTATTGCTGGTCTATATTGTGACATTAAGAGTATGCAATCGGCCTGTTTATTTGATTTCATTAATGCTCTGCAAAATAAGTGGATTATTTTATCTCCTCTTGTTCGATACTTTGATGGACAACTGATTATTCGTCACTTCGAGTTCCTTTATGCGTATAAACTGACGCACTTTCGATATACAAAGCAATCTTGCAATTTCCTATTCTATTCTGATGGTAAAGGGTTCTAAAAAAATCGTTAACGTAACAGATGCAGGATTGTAAAGACATTATTAACCGATATTTCTTTCTATTTAACCTTAATTTGAAAATGCCTCCGAGTGAAAATATTCAAGCACATAGGTATCAGCGTCGTGACTGTTCATTGGCTTTTAAACAGGCTATCTTCATTATTGTGCTAACAGCACAATAATGGTTCTATAGAAAATATCTGTATTAAGTTTAATTGATCGATTTGTGTGAATTGGCGGCACAACTGAGTCAGTCGACGCCAATTAAAGAGACAAAATAGAATTTTTTTTAAATCAGCTTCTTTAAAGCTAGGTAAAGAAGCAATCTAATTTGCTTCTTGACCCAGCCCAGGCCTGGGAAACCAAGGGAAATAAATGACAGATTAACTGACTGATTTCGTGCATAAAGCTGGTGTCACAACTCAAGGTCATCATCCACAATAAGACAAAGAAGTGAGGATTACAGACCACCGCCCCACACCATGGATAGGAGGCTGTAAAAGTCAAGGAAAACAAAAGTAGAGAGAAAATTCTGAAGCTATGCATGTGGTCACGAAAAAGAGGTCTAACCTTTAAACTAATACTAACGGCCGGTCCCTGTGCAGAGGGACTGGTTCTGTTCTAACTCACTAAGGCTCAGTTCATGATGGGTAGCTAATGACAAAGATTTCCAATTATGAATATCCTTCAAAATCCGAGCCTAGACAGTAGGTTTATCAACAAACATTACAAACATGTTTTTCTATTTGTTTATTCATTTTTATTTACTATTCATTTATTATAACTATTTTCTTTTATATTCTATTCTATCGCCATCACACTGTGATCCGTGGAAGTTTGCTACGCATGTTACGTCCTTTTATGTTTGTTCAGACGTTTATTTGCACGATTCGAAAACGGTTAAATGTAACAAGGAGGAGAAGAAGTACCAATAAAGGAAAAATAAATGTTGCCTAAAGATGGCGTTACGACGGTGAATCATACATGAAATATGCATGAAGAACACAGAAGATAAGAATCCTTTGAGGCGAGAGGATTATGAAAGACGATCCTTTGAGTTGAAAGAGTTGAGTAAAGGTTCTCGGCTCAACTTGATAACGCTCCTTTGAGATCTCTGACAGGCGTCTTCTTAAGAAATGATAATTGTAAAGTCTCCGAGACATCAGAGGAAGAAACGGAACGTTTGAAAATCGCACCCCCCAAAAAAAAAAAAAAAAAAAAAAACTTGTGATCTTCAATAAATTAATATTTCATGGGGAGTGATTACAACATTCTTGTTCTTTTTTTCCTCGAGTGAATTCCCGCGAAGATGGATTCCCTGGAATGGATGATGACAGAAACGGGAGATAGAAGAGAAGCGGGATGGGGGGTTGTGGGACGGTGTTCTGGGAAGAGGAAAGACGAGTGCAGGGCGCAAAGGACAGAATGAAATAGAGTGTGAAGTGATAAGAGATGGAAAAATAGAAGATTCTTGTGAAGACAGATTCCTTGGGACGGATGGAGAAAAGGTCAAGAGGGGCCCCCCATTGGGAGTAGGGTGAAGAGTCGGGGTAGGGAGAATTCCATGGAATGGATGTAATGTGATGAGAGGAAATGGAGAAAGAGAGACTAATTCAATACGGCCAATCAGGCCAAAGAAAATTGGTTAAATTGATGGACTTGAAGTATTTTCCTTTTCTGCCTTTGTTTGTCCGTCCGTAAGTCTGTCTGTGTGTCTGTCAATTGGGTGAAGTGAGTGATTCCCTATTGGAAAAATGAGAGCGGAGTCAGCAAGAGATCCTGTGATTCCGATGTCCGCCAATATCGATAATTGGACTGGGAATTGCGACGTACCGGCCGAAAGAACTTCCAGATCGATTTCACTCTTGCTGCTGGAAGGACAAGGAACGATTTTATGAAAAGACGTCTTCAGAATTTATGTATACAATATGTAAAAGAGGCTTCCAATAAGAACACTTAAAAGTTTTGTATATATATATATATGAAGGAAGATTTTTTTCAATGTATTTGGCCAGAAATCGTAACTTATTCAAAAGACTTCTGTCATGGGCATTTTAATAATTATTATGATGCCAGTAAAGTAAAGTCTAAGATTATTTCCATATATGCGATACTTATGCAAGTATATATACAATATACTGTATAAGCCAAGATTTAGACCAGGCGTAGGTTTCAAAGTCACATACACAGTAAATGAATTATGCAATTCCTGTCTCAAACATTGTGAAAAAATGTTCCCTACAGAAATATTGTCTGGAACCATATAAAATGGACTAGTTCTTGAACAGCGACTTTTTCAAACACATACACGTACACACATACACACACACAATTATATATACAGTATATAAATAACTCACTTTTATCATTTCTATGTACCACAACAGATCAAAGGCCTTTTCATCTTCTCAATTTTCTGATAATTTTTAAAAACGTTTTACACTGACAGCCGTGAAATCTGAAAAGTATTAAATGAGGAAATTGTCTCTCTCAGGTGGGGTTCGACCCTACGTTACATACACGAGTGTGATTAATGCTTCGACCATTATATACCAAAAATAAAGAAGTAGAAAGCTGAAACTAAGAGTAACAAAAAATTTAGTGTCTTCTTCACTGCACTGGAAATAATCATACTAGAGAATAATTCAAACACGATAGTAACATCAAAGAGAAAAATGGTAAGAAAATAAAAAATCGCAGGTATTTTTACTAACAGACGAAATATATATTCATTACTTTACTATTATCATTACTTTTATCAATTATAATTGATTTGACTTCATATGTGATGTACCACAGAGCAGCATATCCATATGAACAGAGAGAGAGAGAGAGAGAGAGAGAGAGAGAGAGAGAGAGAGAGAGAGAGAGAGAGAGAGAGAGAGAGAGAAAGTGCAAGTCGAAGAGAAAAGAGGTATATGCAGTACCTGTGCAAATGCCAATAAAACAATTAGGTTCTTGTAAACTTAGGGTTGTCTGCAACTTCACCATGATAAATTCCCTTTGACCTGACCTTTCCAACTTCTAACGACGTAAATAAGCCATGTTATACAGCGAACATGGAAAACCTTCCAATAATTAAAACAAAATTCATGAGTACATTACGGTCACGTTGACAGCGAAGCTACTCAAATACCAAAGGTTATCAAACAGGTTGAGCTTGTAAATGTATAATTACTTTTCCCTGAGTTCTCCAAACGTTATGTAATAAATTAAAATTACCGAAGAAGGAAGTTAAGGAATATTTAAAGAGTTGCGCTAATGCCGCTGTGTTTGAGGCCTTCTGTGGTATGAGATTATTAATATACTAGCCGACCAACCCGGCGCTTCCCGGGAAAACTCTGAATGACTCAATGTGTAGGGGGAGGAAGTTAAGTATACCTTAGTTTAACCAGACCACTAAGCTGATTAACAGCTCTCCTAGGGCTGGCCTGAATAATTAGATTTATTTTACGTGGCTAAGAACCAACTGGTTACCTAGCAACAGGACCTACAGCTTACTGTGGAATCTGAACCGCATAATAACGAGAAATGAATTCCTATCACCAGAAATAAATTTCTCTAATTCTTCATTGGCCGGTCGGAGAATCGAACGCGGGCCCAGCAGAGCTAGCCGAGAACGATACCAACCCGTCCAATGAGGAACTGAGGGAAAAAGGAAAGGGAAAGGGAACGGGGAGGGAAGAGGGAAGGGGGAGGTGGAAGGGATAGGGGAGGGAGAAGGAAAAAGGAGAGGGGTTTGTCCGACTGACATTTCCACTTTTTTCATGCGAATGTTCACCCTTTGAACAGATGTGTGTGAACTGACAAACATTACTTTGGTGACTGCCCCTTTTATTCATATATTACTGTTCTGTCTGTCCCTTTTATCCTAGCATTACCGTCGTGACTGTCCCTTTTATTCATATATTACTGTTCTGTCTGTCCCTTTTATCCTAGCATTACCGTCGTGACTGTCCCTTTTATCCACGTATTACTATACTGTCTGTCCCTTTAGTCCAGTTCTTACTGTGACGAATGTCCCTTTTATCCAGAAATTACTGTCGTGACTGTCCCATTTATCCATGTATTACTGTTCTGTCTGTCCTTTCTATCTAGGTATTACTGTAGTGACTGTCCCTATTATCCAGGTATTAGTATGATGACTGTCCCTTTTATCTAAGTATTAATGTGGTGACTGTCCCTTTTATCCATGTGTCACTGTACTGTGTAACACCTTTAAACAGGTATTACTGTACTGCCTGTCACCTTTAACTAGGCATTACTGCACTGTCTGCCCCATTTATCCAGATATTACTGTGGTGACTGTCCCTTTTATCCAGATATTACTATGCTGTCTGTCACCTTTAACTAGTTGTTACTGTTCTGTCTATCCCTTTTATCCAAATATTACTGTTCTGTATGTCACTGCTATCCAGGCATTACTGTGGTGTCTGTCCTTTTTATCCAGGTATTGCTGTGGTGATTGTCCCTTTTATCCAGGTATTATGGTGGTGACTGTCTCTTTTATCCAGGTATTACTGTACTTTCTGTCACCTTTAACCAGGTATTACTGTTCTGTCTGTCCCTTTTATACAGGTGTTACTGTGATGACTGTCCCATTTATCCAGATATTACTGTTCTGTCTGTCCCTTCTATCCAGGTATTACTGTGGTGTCTGCCCCTTTTATCCAGGTATTACTGTGGTGCCTGTCCTTTTTATCCAGGTATTATTGTGGTGACTGTCCCTTTTATCCAGAAATTACTGTGGCGACTGTCCCTTTTATCCAGGTGTTACTATGCTGTCTGTCCCCTTTAAACAGGTATTACTGTGCTGTCTGTCCCTTTTATCCATTTATTATTATGGTGACTGTCCCTTTTATCCAGGTATTACTGTGGTGACTGTCCCTTTTATCCAGGTATTACTGTGCCAACTGTCACCTTTAAACAGGTATTACTGTTCTGTCTGACCATTTTATCCAGATATTACTGTGGTGACTGTCCCATTTATGCAGGTACTACTATGGTGACTGTCCTTTTCATCCAGGTATCACTGTGGTGACGCTCTATTTTATCCATATATTATCATGGTGACTGTTCTTTTATCCAGTTATTACTGTACAGTCTGTCACCTTTAACCAGGTGTTATTGTGATGTCTATCCCTTTTCTCCAGGTATTACTGTGGTGACTGTCCCTTATATGCAGACATTACTGTGGTGACTGTCCATTTTATCCAGATATTACTGTGCTGTCTGTCTCTTTTATCCAGGTATTACTGTGGTGACCGAAAAGCATTTTCAATAATGTATTTCTATATGGTCTCGAGTACATGAAATGAAGTATGATAAACCGTAGAGTTTATTTACCACACAAGTTACAAAGGGAAGGGGGATGGGGAAGGGAATGAGAGGGGGGTACGGGGTTGAAACAAAGTTATATACATACATGCAAGCAAATATACTAGCATACAAACATTTACTTTTATATATAAGCTATACATACGTACATATATATGTTAACGGCCCAGGTTCGGAAGGGCCATCTTTTATTGGTGTATCTGTTTTAAGAACAGAATCAATCATATTACTTCATTAAGATGTCTGTGGTAGCCGTGGCACTTCCTTGGGTCAGTAAATCCCTTCTCCTTTATCAAACTTCTCTCACTAAACCTATCTTTACACAAAGGCCTACTGAAATGAGACACTGATATACAAAACTAGGCTTTATTGACAAATCTAACGAAAGTGATTCAGCAAAAGCTCCGGTCATGAAATGGTGTGATGCACACCCCCTATCAATGGAAAACATAACTAGAGGAAATACTGTTTCACAAACAAGACTAAGTCATTACTCTATGCCAAGCAATACTAGCCAGTAACACCCTGATCATCAAGCAAAGTAATAAGGCCATAAAGACCACAATAAATGTCATATCGTATGTAAGAGTAAAATATTCGCCCTCCCAGGACGATGTTCGATTCCTCTTGGAAGAAACATTTCATTATTTTAAACCTGGAATGTTGTTCATACATACACGTTCAAACAGAAAAATGTCTAATGGAGCATAAAATGGGAAAATACATTATGCAGACATCGCTCAGGTTCACTGCTTCAAAACCGGGGGTTTTCCTTCTAAAGTCTCGAAAAGATATAAATGTCACTGTGCAATTTTACTCACTTTACTATGGCCGTAAATAATGTATCTTCAAAGTGGCGATCTTATCACACTACCACTGACCAAATAGACCCAGATATTTTACTGCAATTCACTCGCAAGAGTCCATCCCCCGGATAATATACCGTGGGAGATCGCATACACACACGCACATGCCCCAGCCCCACCGGAACCTGGGCACTTCCGGCGCATCGGTTCAATGTTCTATCATGCAGTTTCTATGTGCTCGGACCATGATCAAATAGTTCTCCGCATCCGACTGAGCAAATTCCAATGTCAGCACAAATGCACCTGCTGCGAAGAATCACTGACAGGTCATCACACAGTTCTCCTGTTGTCCAAAGACTTAATATATATATATATATATATATATATATATATATATATATATATATATATATATATATATATATATATATATATATATATATATATATATATATATAATATATATATACAGTATATATATATACACACATATATGTATATATGTATGTATATATATATATATATATATATATATATATATATATATATATATATATATATATATATATATATGGCACTGTACACACCTGTAACAAATTGCGCCATTCCTACTCTTTTTGCATACACACTCCCTTCTTGGATGCTGAGGCCCTGCCATCCAGCATATCCTTCTCATCTTCTATGCAGCACTTTGTAGACCTTCCTCTTCTTACTCCAAACACTTTCTTACTCTTCACTATTTTCACTAACCTGGCATCCTTCATTTGTTTCACATGAACAGCCCATCTCAAACAGTGCTGTCCATCCTTTACCCTACCCAGAACTTTTGCCCACTTATACTTTCGTATCTGCTTACCCCTCATATGTTACACAAACAATACCATTAAACTACAATTTCAAATGTTTCTTTTCAATTCTATCAATGAAAGTTTGGGTAGTAATTTCTATATGAATTCCAACCTTCTAGTTTTTCAGTAGGTGTTTAATTGCTTATATATATATATATATATATATATATATATATATATATATATATATATATATATATATATATATATATATATATATATAAATGATATCAATTCGTGCTCCTTCGGGAATATCACCGAAGGGGAATCATAAGTGACAAGTGACACGGTACTGCAGGGCGTTCGAGTCACTTAGGTACCAATCAATTTACCACCCATAATTTCCCTCCAGTGATATTCGCGAAGTAGCGCGAATTGGATATTAAACGCCATTTGTAGCTTAATGTTCGTATATAAAATGTCACGTGATGTAATAAAAATTCACACGCACACACACAAATATATGTATATGTATATATATATATATATATATATATATATATATATATATATATATATATATATATATATATATATATATAGCCTACATAAGTCCATACATACATAGTAGGCATAGGTTCGAATCCCGGCCAGGCCAGATGCACGTGTCCGGAGGTATACTGAATTAGATATTATGGAAGTATTCGGGCTTAATTTTGTTGGCATAAAAAGTCACGCGTAGCCTATATAAATGACAAAATTAATGTATGTATGTATGCATGTGGAGGCGCCGGTGATGTATACACAATCTATAGAAGGAAAGAAGGCAATAAGTTATATTAAGAAGGGCAAAGCACCAGGTCCATCAGAGGTGCAAAATGAAATGTTGAAGGTAATTGGCAAAGCAAGAGAAGAATGGATACCGGAACTACTTAGCGCAAGAAAGTTTGATGGTAAATGTTTGAACAGAAGGGAGATATTATAGTGTGGCAATTATAAAGGAATCATACTAACAAACATTTATTTTTTAGAAAGAATCCGGAGGAGAGAATGCGAGAAATTGTGAAGATTGGTGAACAGCAGTTTCATTAGATGCTGTCTTTATGATACGGAAGTTACAGGGACAGCACAGCAAAGTTGGTTTACATCAGGGATTGGCACTTGGCCCCTTTCTATTTTTACTGGATTTGGAAGTATTCTGTGAAAGGATTAGGAATGAAAATCTATGGGAATTGTTATATACAGGTGATCAGGTGATTTCAGCCGAAACTGAAGAACTACAAACAAGGGTAAGAGATTGGCAGAAATCCCTTCAGCGGAGTGCTATGAAGGTAAATGTATGTAAAACTGAGGTTATGGTATCTAGCAAGCAGGGAGGGGATAGGTTATTTATACACAATAAAAGAGGTCTAGATTTAAAACAGGATCGACTTTAAGCCAGGAGAGAAAGTGTGAAGCTGAGGTTGCAAGCAGGATAAAAAGAATTTTGGCGGAAATGGAGGCGGGTGGCAGGGGTTGTGTGACAAACGAATGTCAAATAAACTTGAGAAAAAAAATCTGTTGCACCATAATCAGGCTAGTGATGATGATGGTTCAGAAAAATGGGCAATAAGAAGGAAGGAAGGAGGAACGGAAGCTGGAACCGACAGAAATGAAGATGCTTAGGTGGATTTTGTGGATCTCGCTGTTCAAGAGGCTAGTAAATAACAATATCAGAAGAGCAGGGGTGGTAAAGATTGCTGATAAGATAAGAGAGTCGAGACTGAGATGGTATGGGCATGTGGTGAGGATGAGTTAGGAGGATGACGCGAAGAGGGCACCTTTTTGGAGTAGAAAGTCAAAAGAGAGGCAAAGGATTACATAGGGGGGTAGAGCGAAGGAGGATATGGGGAAGAAGGTTTTCGCAGAGGAAGATGCTTCTGATAGGAAGAGTTGTCGAAAGAGCATCAAGGCAACCTACCCCTTATTTCAGGGATAGAAGCGAGATGAAGAAGAAACAATGATAAATTATATTCATTCGTCCATCAAAAGAATGGATAAGTCTTAGTTCCCTCTGTAATAAAAACCAAAAAGAAGTTTGAATTCTGGTTGAGGCAAATTCACTTATATATATTTCGGAAGATCAGTGGTTTATGTCTGCCCAAATGCCCAATAGTCCACTCAGCCGTAAATGGGTACCAGCATCTACCAAGGTCAGGGAAAAGGGTGCAGGACCAAAGAATGCCGAGAAACTGGTAGGCTACAACTTGCTGGCATTATTCCTTCCTAAAACAACAATAATAAGAATGAGGTAAAGTAAACATGAATCAAGATAACACATTATCATGGACGAAACCTGATATAAGAGAGAGAGAGAGAGAGAGAGAGAGAGAGAGAGAGAGAGAGAGAGAGAGAGAGAGAAACTTGGAACTGTGGCTAGGCGTCACCCAAAGTGATTGAAAAGAACGGAGCAAATCCGAGCTCGCGTGTAAGGAAAGATGATGGATGAGCCCGCCTTAGTGACGTTTCTTCCGCAACTCAGGTGTCATCTTGAAATTTCTTACTCTTCGGTGAGATGAGGACGGGAATGGGAGTGTGCGGATGATGTTTTTCTTAATTTTTTTAAGAGAAATACCGGAAAATAGAGAAAAATTACAATTACAAATATGTATATATATATATATATATATATATATATATATATATATATATATATATATATATATATATATATATATATATATATATATATATATATATATATATATATATATATATTTATCACTTACACAATTGTTCTCATTAATACAATTACTAACAGGCTCCCATTAAAGCTGGATGGTATCTAGCTCAGATATTTATTCAAGAAAAGTTACAAGCTTTCTAGTGGCAGGCAATGCTGGAAACGGATTTGAAGATAGCTTGTCAAAAACACTAGATATCACATGGACAACACACCCAAAAGAAGACGAAGGTAGAGAAAGGCCAAGGTCACGAGGGCGGGGCCACAAAGGCAAAGGAGGATTATCAAAGGATTAAAGAAGCCAGCATGCAGAATTGGAAAAACAATGGCTTTAATCCACTCTCCCATAAACCTATACAGTCAATAGAGCTGGACTATGTGTCCGGTCATTCTACGGATACTTGACAATGAGGACTGTTAGTCTTAGAAAACTTGTATCTTTTCCTGAATAAATATCTCCACTATAGTCTGTTTAACATTCTAAGATCGCTGGGGTGGGGCCAGGAAAAGAATACAGGGGTGTCAAACGTCTCGTTATGATTAAAAGTTTTGCCTTGTTAGAGCTTGTTCAATGGAAATTTCAAAAAAAGAAATGTTATTTATTTAAAGATAATATCGAAACACAGACTTCACATATATGCAGTACCAGCCTAATTTATCTTCATAAAAACAAAGAGACATGGCATAATTTTTGGCCGCCGCTGCCAAACCTCAGTTTCCCTGACACGTGGTCAGCGAGGGCATTTATGGCCAGCTCGATCTGAAACAATAACAACGGTGGTCACCTCAAGCAGCCAGTCACTGGACAGTGTTGATAGCCCTTGAAGAGATAGCCAAAGCGGATCAAATCTCCCCACAACCAACATCTTTACTCCCAGGTCAAGTAAACTGGTGATAACATTTTAAAATATTTCATATTAAAGAAACAACAAGGGTGCCTGTAATTAATGGTAATTTATTGTTCTCTCCTAAATTATAAGTAGCTTATTTAACCTGCAGAGGTACTGAAAAAATACAGTCATGTAACCACAAATAAATGCTAATATGGAATATGGACAATAATCAAATGGCTTGAAAAGCCATTCCTGCCAAACCACCCACACAAATTTTAAGAGTGGTAATGCATTAAACATATTATGGTATCATTATAGGAACTATGATTATTATTCCCAAAAAAGCACACAAAGCACGGAAAATCATGAAATATGATTAATATTTCCAAAAAGCAGGCAAAGAATGGAAAATCATTAAGAACAACCAAAAATTACTCGTTGTTTCTTTAGAAAACGAAGTACAGTAAATGACAGATCTCAGGTAAAGCCATAAACAATGGATTAACCTCGATAGTGAGATTTAAAAGAATAAATAGATCTGGCAACGCTGTATTCTTTTCTGGCCCAACTCTAGCGATCTTAGAATGTTGAACAGACTATAGATACCATTCAGTTTTAATGACGTCCTGTTAGTATTATATATATATATATATATATATATATATATATATATATATATATATATATATATATATATATATATATATATATATAATTTTACGAAAAACTAGAGTAACTCCAAGTTAAGGTTAGTCAAGTCTATATATCTATATATATATATATATATATATATATATATATATATATATATATATGTATATATATATATATATATATATATATATATATATATATATATATATATATATATATATATATATATATATATAACTGAATCACGAAAATATGGAGCGTGATGGATATAAATATAAATAAACACAAAATCCCCGAAGGAGAGAGAAACAATTGAGTGGTTCAAGGCCTTTCGACTTATCATGTCCTTTACTCAGCAGAATGCTAATTAAAGTATGATAAGTCGAAAGGCCTTTTTTTTTCTCATTGTTTCTCTTTTCTCCACGAGGATTTTTTCACACACACACATATATATATATATATATATATATATATAGAGAGAGAGAGAGAGAGAGAGAGAGAGAGAGAGAGAGAGAGAGAGAGAGAGAGAGTCTTGATTGTAGTCGCATACCCGAAACTTGGAGGAGTTACTGCTGTTTTCGCAAAACTTAATTTAATAAAAGTTGATCCTTTATGTCCTTTTTCCTACTTACTGGATAAACCTCAAGTTCTTTTGAGTAAGTGTCCGATAAGATACCCAAAGAAGAATCTGAATAAATGATGGTTAAATCGATTGACAGAAGAAAATATTTTAATCTCGCTAACCAAAGGTTGTACTGATTCCTGTTTATAAGATGTACAAGCATCTAATGTTAGCAATCACTAATAAGAGTAGGCGCTGGCATCTATGATTTTAACGATTTGGACGCTAGAAAGATAAAGGAAACAGTCCCGATGCTAAACATTATCATCAAGAAACATGTCAGAGGAATGTCTTTAAACTGGAATGGCAAGGTTTGTAATTGCAACGAGAACAAAATTCATAGTCGTGAGCTAGGTTATCCAAGAATTCACGCTATTAGCAGCACACTGGGGCATCACAATATTAAAAAGAATACTTACACCAATGTTACTTTTTACACAAACATCAGGTAAAAAACGAACATTATTTCTAGAGGCAATAACAATAACCACTTGGAACTCTTACCAGCATGAAGGCAAGGAGCCATATTAAAGCCTCTTAGGAAGGTTACACTAATTCTAAAACAAGAAGGCAAACAACGTTAAACGCCACATAAAAGTAAAAAAAGGTGTCATATGAATATATACCTAAAATTACTTTTGCGTCAGTTTGCCTCTCAGTAAGACTAAAGCCGTTTTAAATAAAGACATGGTAAGAACGCCGACAGTAAATACTTTTAAGCTTGAAACTGGAAAACAAGTTTCACAATAAAGTCTTCGAAACCGCAGAGTTTGAAAACATGAAACCTCTTGTTTCAGGGTTTCAAGACATAAACGTATTTTCTCCTTTGTGTGTGTCATTTTCATTTAAGTTTCTTACAGAAGCTTTAGAGTAAAAATTTGTTTTCAATTATCTTTGTTAGGCGCCGGTAAAAAGAATTCATGCTTGGTGGGTGAATGTCTCCAGAGGCTTGTGAGTTATAGTCTTCTTTTGCGAGAATCCTATAAACCTTTCTCCTTTATATCTATGAATTTCAATCCTTTAAGAGATATATCGATTATTATTCTACAATTTCGACATAAAAATTCTCATTCTATAAGAGATTCCTACTGATTATACTTTCATTTTTTAAAGATACCTAAAAATTATCAATTCTTTAAAGAGGCATATATAAACTTCTAGTCATTAAGAGATCCCTAAGATTTTCATCTATTTACAGATATTCATAAAAATCCATCCTTCAAGAATCACCTATAAATTTCTGTTCTTCAAGACGTACCTGTAAATATCCGCCCTTCAAGCGACATCTATTAATTTCCTTTCTTCAAAAGATACCTATAAATTCAAGAGATAGCTATTAAGTTTCAATCTTCAAGAGCTACCTACAAAATTCTACGGTTTGAGAGATACCCATCAATTTACATTCTTCAGTAGAGGCCTATAAATTTCCACCCATTAAGAGTTACCTACCTATAAACTTCCACTCCTAAAGATAAAACAATTTCTTTCTTTATGGTAAGGGCCTTCTCTTTTTCCTCTTAATCCTTTAGACTTGGTCTGAATAAAGGAATAAAGTAGGCGTCACATTGGTCTCTGTTGTTGGCAAGACCTTAAGACTAATCAGTGATGTACTCCATATTAGAATAATTATCATAACAAACCACAGAGTCTCTCTAGGAGTTACTGTTCCCAACAACTCAATAAACATGGTTTTATTATTACGTTGTATTATCTTTTATCTGTTCAGAGGGATTCTTGCAAAGGAGTTTAAATATTGTTATACAAAGAAATCGACAAAAGAGGTGTTAAATTAGGTACCTTATTCTTGATTGACAAACTATCCCAGTATAGTTTCGTTTTAGGAGTTCATTTTCTCCTATGAAAACTTGAATAAATAGAGATTCAGTTGGCGTCACAGTGCCCATGACCGCTGATTCCCAGGCAACAAGCGACAGCTAATTGTACTTGTCACCTTGATCCTGATTTTTTCCCCTTCTTTGTCTAGGAAATACAAATCTGTGTATTCCAATGGAAAATCTAATTTCTTTCAAAGCAAAATATCTGTACGAACCTTTGTAAAATTAGTTTAAATGCAAAACATCTGTATAAGAAAAGCTCCATCCATCTCATATAAAACTGAATAACATCGGACGTGAAATGGAGCCATTTCGTGACAATGCAGATTATAGTTTTCGATCTATTGAGATAGAGAATACAGTTTCGAGTCTATGGCCATAAACAATTCAATTTCAGGCATGTAAGCAATTTAAATCCAACTGTGAATCTTTTTACATCCAGTGCTATGATAAATTCTGATGGCAGTTTCACAATTTTTTACAAAAAATTCAAAAAAATGCTTAGAGATAAGTAAGATATGGCAATATACTACTCAGCGGGATGTTCTGTAACTAAAGAGCAATTACCTAAAACACATGAACACACATGAATTAACTGATTAATGATAGTACCTCATAATTAAGTAGCACTTAATGAAGAACGTGGCCAGAACCAGTACCTTAGATCCGACTTTACATTGAACACGAGAACCACAAGGTGATGAAAAGCTAGGGTTCTGAGAGAGAGAGAGAGAGAGAGAGAGAGAGAGAGAGAGAGAGAGAGAGAGAGAGAGAGAGAGAGAGAGAGAGAGAGCAAATCCTCTGAATGTTGGCGTGCTAGATACCATTTCTTTACATAGACCCACCAAGCCTTTATGGAATACGCAAAATGTGCGAGGTACAAGTTACAATAGAGAGAGAGAGAGAGAGAGAGAGAGAGAGAGAGAGAGAGAGAGAGAGAGAGAGAGAGCAAACACCCAAAGGAGTCTAGAGAATTACATGCTATCCATAAAACCCCATTAAGGAGCGGCAAGAGAGCCAACTCCCAGCGCAGCATAAATAGCCTCTGTGGCTGGAGTTTTACCGCCGTCTCTTGATTTTACAGCGTCGAGAATTGTATCGGAAAACTGATACACTTGAAGAGAGCAGCATTTTTCATCTCATATTTCCCCGAACGTTGAGAGAGAGAGAGAGAGAGAGAGAGAGAGAGAGAGAGAGAGAGAGAGAGAGAGAGAGGCGGCTTACGTGACTTAAATAATGTAAAAAAAAAAAATAAAAAAACATATTCGTAAATGATGAAAGTTATTTCCTCCCACAGGCACTTCAATAGTTATTAAGTGAAAACACAAATGCATTCAACTGCCCACCAAACTAAAAATCATGGCGACTGAAAAGTCACAATGAAAGCTTGACAAAAAAACCTAAAAAGAGTAAGAGAAAGATGTATTTCTGGGGTGGTAATTGAAGAGCCTTTCTTTTCTGATTATATTAAGGATACCGCTTTTGTTAGACTCATCTGACATCGTGGCGACACAGATTCTTCCTGTTATGAACATCCTTAATTCTCTTTCTCTTTCATATTCTAAACTTACTCTTTTAATTTCAAGTTACATTGAGGTGATGGCCTGAATAAAAATGGACATAAGTTAAGTTGTTAGTTGGTTTCCTATAAATACTGAATTTGCATTAAAATGGTTCTCTATGTATTAAAACACCTAAGAAAGGGAGGCAATTGTCTTTTTCTAATTCTAAAGTAAACTTAATGGATGGTACCTGATTATTCAAATTAGAGCGCAAATCATTTACATCAATACCAGCAAGCAAAACAGCACTCTCTCTCTCTCTCTCTCTCTCTCTCTCTCTCTCTCTCTCTCTCTCTCTCTCTCCCTTGTTGCTATTAAGCTTGGCTGGTCATAGGCAAGCACAAACCCTTGCTCTAATAGGCAGCTCGCTGTATCCTAAAAAAAAAAAAAAAGTATCAGTATTGGTGCAATATATTGCACATGAGACGTGAGATACAAGCAATATTCTCCCCATTCTTCATCCAACGTCACATTAATTGAAGAGCGATGGCCTGGCATTTTTACACCCACTCTTTCTTCACAAAAAAAAAAAAAAAATCCTTCAGAGCAAGTCTTTGAGGAGATTTCTTACTTGTGATTTCGAGGTAACAGATGAAATTGTCACGAAGTGCAAACGAAAACAAAACTGATGAGTTTCAAGATTAGATGCTTTCTTTTCAGTTGGAAGAATTAGATAATAATAAAAACAGTAATAACATTCTTACAGAATAAAACCAAGGGCAGCACTCCTGTAGCGTACTATAAACAACCGTTTAAAAACAATACTTATGCCAGAGGATTTCTATTCAATCTACAAGAAGAGAAGTATAGAGTTTTTTCTTGAGAAATTTACAATAGTAAAAAAAAATGTGACAATAATAAAAAAAAAACACTACAGCAGTACTACAAATAATAATATTAACAGAAAATTATAATAATAGGAATCGGTGATTATCATTACACTGCTAAACACAAACCTTCAAATTACAGATGCAGACAAAAGAAACTGCCTAATCAAAGAACACAAAAAAGAAAAAGAACAAGTAAGGAAAATTTAAAAATTAATTGTCTTCACTGGAATTTATTCTTGAACGAGATGAAAAACTTTAATTTCTGCTACGGATATTAGTAACGATAACAATAGTGAATGTCAATGGCAATTATCAAAATCACGAGCATGAATAAAATCACAGACTATTGAGGAAGTAAAGCAACAATTACTGATATTACAAATAACTATTATTTTCGCTGCTACTGCTGCTTATATTATTATTACTTTCTCATATTACTATTAATACTATGACTTCACATTATACTATAAATCATAAGCGACATTAAAATAGGCAGACTTCAGAGAAAATTGAATCAAATCGGCAAATAGACAAAGGAAAGTGTTTACGAGTTATGAAATTCCAGCTTCAGCAATCAGGAGGCGACATAAAAAGATTTTACTTTTTTCCGGAGAACTCCGAAGTAGCCGAGACGCTTAGCATTCTAAATCAGATTCAGTCTTCCAAACGGAGGAGAGAAAACAAATAACCAGGTTTTTTGAAATTCGGTGTAACTTAATAGAGCGGTTCCCCCACCCCCTTAAATTTAAGCGAAGGGCCGTGTCTTAGGAGCGTGCACGCTCGGCCGGTTACGGAAAATGCCAGAATAAAAAAGGGGAGAACTCGAAGGGAGAAATATAGAAATCCGAAAGGCAAAGAAGATAGAGGACGATAAATGGAAATTTAGCCAGGAGTGAAAAGATAGTGAAAAGGAAGAAGCTTCGAAAGTTAGGAGGAAATAAAGTTAAGAGCGAAAAATATTATCAGACAATTTGTAAAAGCTCAGCAGGCAACAAAAATATAATAAAAGATGCTTACACGATCAGTTATCTTTCAGAGAGAGACGAGACGAATATACTCAGCAAAAGATACATGGCAATAAGAATAAGTAGGTAACCGAAACGGTAGGGGAGAAACAACAATGGCAATTAAAGAAAGCATAAAAATGTCATTACGAGAGAGGAAGGTCACCGAGGAGAGACAAACGGCGGAGGAAAGAAAAACAAATAAAACGAAACAAAGAACAAACTAAAGATATGAAATCAGATGAAACACGCACGAATGAAAAGGGACGTGTAAAGAGAGAAGGGCAGAAGGGAAAACCAACAGAAGACGGAAATGGAAAGGAAAACCAACCAAAGAGGGGAATGGAAATAGCGACGAAAGGGTGAAATAACAATAGAAGAGATATTATTGTTGTTATTATTTTCAGACAATACTAATACTTATGGGAAAAGCTTTGTATACCACTGTCTTACTGAACAAAGTTTCACAGGGTAAAAAACCCAAACGTCCAGAAAGTAAAAAAAGAAAAAATAAACAAAACGAATAGAAAATAATAAAGGTCATTCACCAGAATCAAAAACACATATACCCATAAACGGGATTATCAATTCGAAAAACTATTTTAATGGTGCATGGTGCTTAATATATCATTATAACGCCCTAAGACTCTTTTACACCTACAGACAATAAGAAGACAAAACAACACATTCATTCCCCATACACCGAGGACGGAGTTTAATAAACAAGTCATTCCTCATACAGAATTCCTCCGTAGCTTGCACTTCACAGATGCAAAGGCTCTGCTCTTCATCCATTTCCATGTGTAGATGGCTTGGAGGTCGGGGATCGTGTTCGTGTGAATGAGTGGTGTTCAGTCTAGTTTCCTCTTGAGTTTAGATTCTTTGGTTGAGATTCTTTTATCCGGGACAATACACATACAGTAGGAGCAGCCCACTTCCATTTCGTCGACGCTAGTTTGTAGAAGCGCAACATGCTACTACGTTTATTCATGCACTCTGCTTGAGTGGATGAGTAATGACTAACGATTTTTGGGCATTTACACAAACTTTTATAAATCCTAAATTGTATGTTGCTGTCAGCTATTATTGAGATTATTTATCGGGAACATCTACGTGAAGATAAATTTTCCCCACTACATACATACATACATACATACACACACACACACACACATATATATATATATATATATATATATATATATATATATATATATATATATATATATATATATATATATATTCACAAACATTAAGCTAATGTCATTTAATATCCAATTCGCTTTACGCGGGAATATCAACGGAGGGGAATTATAATTCATAAACGATTCGGTACCTGGAATATTCGAATGTCCGACAGCATGGATCGACGACTTTCAGTAACGGTAACCATTCGGCTTCCAAGAGAGGTAAAAGTTGATACCCATTCTGCAGTACATGCTCGACGAATGCAGTTTTTGTACTTTAACAGTCGATATCAACCCACCTCCACCATGATAACCGATTGGTCCACTTGAAACATGTAGGTGTTTATGAATTGTTGTCACATATCACAGACACAGACACAAACACACACATTATATATATATATATATATATATATATATATATATATATATATATATATATATATATGTATATATATATGTATATATGTATATATATATATATATATATATATATGTGTGTGTGTGTGTGTGTGTGTGTGTGTTCATACAAGTAATTTCATGATCTAGAGCTGATTTTTGTTGTTGTACAGTACACAGCAAGTGGTTACAGACCTCATGTTTCTGGCAGCTTGGTGACTTCCTCATTAAATAGAAAAGTTGGAATGTTATTATTTTCATTCTTCCGGGTTCCACAGAAATAAAAATGTATATTGGCAATGAACTGGATGCTAATCTGTCATTTTCTCCCACCAAGGGTTCCACAACCCTTCACTTGGCTCTCCTCTTCCTTGAGGTGCATTCTAAATGTCTCCATAAAAAAAAGTATACCTTAGTTTAACCTGACCACTTAGCTGATTAACAGCTCTCCTAGGGCTGGCCCGAAGGATTGGACTTATTTTACGTGGCTAAGTACTGGTTACCTAGCAACGGGACCTACAGCTTATTGTGGAATCCGAACCACATTATAGCGAGATATTAATTTCTATCACCAGAAATAAATTCCTCTAATTCTTCATTAACCGGCCGGAGACTCGAACTCGGGCCTAGCGAGTGCTTTGCAACAACTCTACCGACTCGCCCAACGAGAAACTAAATGTCTCCATAACCCATGTCATTTCCTATTAAGGTAATATTCAAGATTTACTAATTACCATCATTGAAGTGTAAGTCCTCAGTACACTGACTGACCTGACGTACTTGGGTGGTGAAGGCCTCGAAGGAACAATGGCTCATCTGTCATTTAGGGGGAAATTTCTTATCTCAGGGGATTTATAATTTTTCAAAAGGGGCTTCTCTGATTTGCCTTGAGATAAAGTACATTAGAATGTTCAGGAAGTACTATTATGCCAGTAGCCGGTCTTCATTGAATGACCTGATTATGAGGGAATATTAAGGAAGGGCCTTAACATCCAAGAACCGCAAGAACGAGCACAAGGTTGAGGTGATTTGCGCAGTGTGTGTGATGCGACTTCGACGCACTGCTGGTAGGCTGCTACTGACGTGGAAGTTTTATGCACATGAGTTTCACCCACAAGTCAACAGCTGAAGTGTATATATGTATATATGTATGCATATATATTTATATATATATAATATATATATATGTGTGTATATGTATGTATGTATGTATGTATGTATGTATACGGGAGCGACAATGGTCACTTTTCCCTGGAGCCACTTGCTGTTACGGGCAACATCTTATTGCTCAAAAAAAAAAAAAAAAAAAAAAATTAGATTTTCGGCAATATTAAAAATCAACATATTACGGGATAAGGGGTCCGAAATTTCAGTGACTCTTATGCCAATAAGTGGAGACTTCAAGTCTTTTTAATGAACCTCATGGAGAATACTGAAGAGTATAATACAAATATTTTTCAATTTTATTGATGCAAGTCCTGTCAAAAAGATTGCGACCATCATGAGCCCAGAGAACACAAGTTTAATCATCCTCGCCATGTGCTGTAATGAATTTGTTCAATGATTCGGAAAAAACTCATGCCCTTCTTTTTTTTTTGGATTTATTCGGTTCATACGTGGCTTGGGTGGGCAGTCTCATGTTCCTGTCTAGCCTCGACTCGATCCTCAGACTGAAAATTCCAAAGCTTGGCAGTAAATGGAATGGGATAACTATGAAGTTACAGTTATATGTAAAACTCAGAGAGAGAGAGAATATACAAGCACCAGATATTTCTGTGATAAATACGAGAATACTGTTCATAATTTTGCATATAAGAAATTATGTACAAGCAATATCAATGAAATGGATGGAGGATACCTATCATAAAATACTCAAACAGGAACAAAGGAGCTTTATTGTTACACATAAATGTATAAAATTATTATTAGAGTGGTGATAAGATAACTTTTTTAAGTAATCAGTGGGTGGGATTACTTGCAGAAGACGAAATTTCTGCAAATGCAAAAATATACAAATCACTGAAACATTTTGAAACTGTGTGAATATCCGAGTTATCGAAAGTGCGCCCACAACAGCACTACCAAATGCAATACGACAATATACGAGCAACAACAATAACATAAGTAATAACGAGAATAATACGTTAATAAGCTGTTAATAAGATGGAATTCTAGTTGAGGACATCAACAGCTCTTCCTAAAGACAATGCATTAGTCACGCAAAGGTTAATTCATTAGTTATGCCTCAGGTAAATTCATTGTAATCTAAGCAGTACTTAAAATTTCATTCGTGTTAACGGTTGGGTACCAGACCATATTTAACATGACATGGGAGTGGGTTCAGGATTAAAATAAAGCAGTCAGATATATAAGAAATGATTAATCTACGAAATCAAATCATATATCATAAAGTACAGCCATGATCATAATTGATGCTACTTGATTGCATAGGATTTCGTTCAAAATTTATCAACTGTCAGACTAACACGCCCCATATTCATCACTCATTTAAATGCCAAAACACAATTATTTCTTAAAATAAGGCCATAATATGTTTCATAAGGGTGAAATCTGTTGTATGTTTCAAAATAAGAAAATATTACGTGTAGCCAATCTCGGCAAAACAGTGACGAAACATTTCCAAAACATTCAGTCATCCAGTACCTATGGGTTACATAAAGAAAATTCTTCATCAAACCCAAGTTCAAATGTTCAAATAATAAAATGCATCGAAAAAATTTTTCATAACACTTTCATATAGCTTGCACTGCAACCATAAAATTCTAAATAGTCCTATTAAGCCTCGACGCTGAAAAAACGATAAAAAAATAAACGCGAAAGTGTTACTGTAGCTAAAACACATCCACCAATGTCAACGGGTAGGCGTGGCCTGTGTGACGCAACCATTGAGTGGTGGCAACATGAACCAGCTGGAACATAGGCCTACAACGTATGGTGACAATGAAATAATTTTG
>NC_089784.1:37055569-37060569 GCF_040412425.1 Macrobrachium rosenbergii
CTGGACTGGGCAATGATACCGAACCGTCCTCATGACTTCTTTCTTTTTTTAATGCATGACTTTTCTGCTTACGGAAAATCAAGATTTTCCTTAAAATTCAGAGGGCAATCTTAGGTCTCATTTCAGTGATAGAAGGGCATATATGCGAAACTTACCCAAAATAGCCATTCCATCTCCCCAAAGAGCCTGGAAAATCTTTGGAAATTTTAAAATGGCGAGGAACCTTCCAGGTAATAATGAGCTCTCTGGAATGGGTCTATTGGTACCATGTAGGTTGTATGTCCTGAATGTGTGTATGATTGTGTGTACTCGTATGTATAATTGCTCAAGAAAGTCAGTTCTGTTTCACCTTTTAAAGAATTTGAACGGAAAGCTAATAGTCACTGAATTTCAAAAGACAACATACAAAAAAAAGTGACATAAACCAGTTAGGAAAAGGAAGGGAGATGAATAAAGAGGATCAGATATAAACCAAAATGAAATCATACGAATAACTGTGAAAAATTATAAAAATGGCTAAATACCAAAGAAGTATCTAAAGATGATACGAATAAGACGCACAATAAGGAGACGCCGTGAGTGAAATGATGAAAGAAAAGGAAATACAAAATGGAAGAGGCAAAAATGGTATATTTGAAAAAAAATCATTTGCAAAAAAAGGTCTGGCATTCGCAAGTAGAAATTGCACGAGAGAGAGAGAGAGAGAGAGAGAGAGAGAGAGAGAGAGAGAGAGAGAGAGAGAGAGAGAGAGAGAGAGAGATTGTTTAACTGTTATCATAAAAATTATTATATCGAAAGGAGAAACCTCTATGCTCAGGCTAGGACGCAGTAAAACGAGAAAAAAGCGGGATAAAAATGGCAAACGACGACGCTCGGACAGAAAGAAGATCAAAGCAATAAAAACTTAACAGAAACGAAGAACTGGGGTGAAATGTAGCATGGATGAAACACACAAAAGAAAGATAAACACAAGAGGGAAATGCATCGAAGAGGTAAAGAAGTGAAAAGAAACAAAAGAAATAAAATGGAAGGAATAAGTGTTATGAAGGCAGAATGGAACCGCAAAATCCTTCATGAACTGCAAAACAATCAGCACTTGCATTTCCATGATGTTTCTCTCTAAGCTTTCTTGACGAAGTTTGTGGTTTTGTGGGAGAGAAAAATGTAGAGAACGATGGTTTCCGAAAATGAGATCCCTTTATCTTTGTCCTTAGTTCAATATTTACCAAATTATAACAAGAAACGAGGGTTTTTAAATTTTTGTTTGTTTAAACATTTGCTCCGCGGTTTCAACGGTCGCTGACTTTGACGAGTTTGATATTTAGCAGGCAAGTACCCTGAGGGCTGGTTATGATATCCCTCGAAATATTTATAGCTTGACCAATCTTTTACAGTCACAATTTAGCTCATAGGCCAAGATTTAAACTATTTTTTCATTGTTTCAATCATTTTTACTTTGATCCGTTTCAAAAGTTCAACAGTCATTTAAAAGAATGACATTTTAATTTCTTCTGATTTTACTAAAATTTCATGTGGGTTGGTATTTTTGCCACATATTTTTTTACTTTGACTCATTTTACAAGGTTATAGGTCATTTATTTATCAAAATTTAATTTCTCTCTGATTTTGATGAAACATGGAACGCAGGCACCTAGGAGGTTAATAATTATTTTTCCAAGTAATTTTTGCCCTTGACCTAAACCTAAATATAATGACACAGGTCAGTTAAAAGAACAGGGTCTATTTTCCATCATTTATTTCCGCTGATTTGGATGAAACTTGGTAAGTAGGTACTCTGGGGAAATTGGAGTATTTTTCCTAATATTATTTACTTTGAACTTCTCAGATCACAGGTCCTTTTAAACTACCGAAATTTTATGTTGCTCTGATTCTGGAAAACTTAGGTGGTACCTAACTTGAGGGTTGATGATTATTTTCCCTACCAATTTTGACCCTGACCTTTTCCGAGATTAGAATTATGTTTCTTTATTGATGATACAATGTAAGTCATATGCTATGCTGATTAGATTTAAAGACATTTCCATATCGTAATGTAGATGCCGAAAGGTTGTGTCTGCTTGTCAGAACAGTGACGGTTGCAATGCTATACACTATTTAGTGTTGTTGTTATCAGGTCTCTTATAAGAAAATGAGACAATTACTTATGTACAACAATATATGGAAAGACTAAGCTATAAATTTTAAAAAATATTGATCATACGCCGCTAGATTTTCCTTACTACTATTCCTTATTCATGGAGAAAATTGTCACTAATGAATATAAACTGCAACAGCCATATGTTTTTTATATATAGGCCAGCAGTACATATTTTCTTTTAGTGACAGAAATATTAACAGGCAACTCAGTCAGTAGCAACTTTCCCCTTTACCTTGAATTTGGTTCTATAGTTAATGCATTTTCTCGCTCTTTTTCCATAAGCCTGAGAAAAGTGTTATTAACAGACAAAGAAAGCGACTGACCTCCTGTAAATATGTATCATGAGGGTCCAAAGTTCATACGTTTTCTTGCCCGCTTTCCTTTATTCAGTGACGGGCTGTGTCAGTAACAAAGACAGCGGCAGACTCCCGCTATGTTTGTAATTATAAGGGTCCGCAGTTCTTGCACCTCCGAAATGTTAGCAAATGTTCATTTCATTCATACCACATTTTCTTTATATTTTTCAAGGAGAAAAATGTCCCTAATTGACAACGACGGAGACAGCTTTCCCTCCTTAATTCGCTTTTTCAAGTTATTCAAAGACGAAATAATAAAAAGCGAAGGACTTTTGTATTCGTTCGTTTGAATAAACATTTCAGGCAATTTCCTCGCAAACAAAGATGACTTTGCGAATGAATAATTTAGCACTTGCAAATTTGCATGGAGGGATTTCTTTCCCTCACTCCCTCTCTCTCTCTTTGCTTTTCCATTTTCTTTCTTTGTTTTCCTTTGCATTGTTTTATCCGTTTCTCTCGTTCTTTAGCATCTCAGCTGATTCATTAGCGAGAGATTACTCAGACAGAGAGAATAAACCACCGTTTCTCAAGAAAAAATAAAACTCCTCAAGATCTGTATTCTGCGACAATAATTTTCAAGAATTGTGTAATATTAGACAGCCTTCAAGATGTTTATTCTTACAAAGTTTTCAAAGTCTTCGCAAAGATCCTTCAATTTATTTTCATCTCACGATTACCTAAGACTTGCAGTTCCCGAGACAATTCTTCGTAGGGCTTTCCCGTTGCTGCCCCAGAGTCACCGGATGGAGAAATATCGACCTCTGACCTTATTTCACAATCTCAGAAAACTGGGCTCCTCTGGAGTGTAAGCCAAAAAATAAAGAAATAAGAACAGTTATTATTACTTCTCTATCTCTCCCTCTCTTTCCTATGTTTTTGGAGTATATATTTCTTCTCCGTTACCTCCACTGTTCTTTAGCCTGCCCTAATTACTGATCTCTCTCTCTCTCTCTCTCTGCTTCCTTATTTTATCTACTATACTTCTAAAAATTTCTTGCATAAATCCTGTCTTTCTTCCTGTTTTCCTCTCTCTCCTTCCTCATTCATTCCCTCTTTCCCCCAGTGCATTCCTCATTACAATTCTCTTCTCGGACTCCAGCCGATCTGGAGGTCAGTTTGCTTCACTTCATCACCAAAAGCTCTCTCTCTAGCCCTTCCCACTTTCTTTCTATCTATTTTTGTTACACTTATATCTTCCCACAATCCTCCAGATCTCATACAACTTTGCCTAACTCCACTACCAGTCTTGCTTTCTCATTTGTTTGTCTAATTCCCTTCTATTCCTTGAGATATATTCTTCATCCAAATAGAATATTACTTTGTTGTCATGCTCACCAACCTCTCTCTCTCTCTCTCTCTCTCACACAGACACACACACACACACACACACACACCCACACCCACACTATCTCGCGCGCACGCGCGCTGTCCCCAGAGCAAATAGCTTCAATCTCACCTCTTCTACAGTCTCTGTCCCTACATAACAACCCCGATATCAACCATCCCGCCTTGCGCCTCTAATCTTCGGGTTCCCGCTGGCCCCATCATATACCCTGTCAGCGGCCTTCTATGACCCCGTTTAGTATACAATCTGAACGAGTCCGTTTGCCAATATGGAGTTAATTAAGACTTGACTCGGCATACAGAGCCCGAGGACGAAAGGAAGAAGATGAAGAAGAAGAAGAAGATAAAGGAGAAAAGGAGTTAAATTATATAGAAAACCTGGATTATTATTTAAAAGGGAGAGCCTTCATCAGGAACTTCTGCTGATTTTTCCTGTTTTAAATATCGAAAGAATTCTCTAACAAAATAAGTTGTAGAAGAGAGAGAGAGAGAGAGAGAGAGAGAGAGAGAGAGAGAGAGAGAGAGAGAGAGAGAGAGAGCGATCTTTCAACCCCAAAAAATATTAGATAAAAGGAAACAAAGATTCATCATAAAACTGGCATTAATTTTTCAAGGTGCAAACTTCAAAGAAACTTTTATAGCTTAATAGGGAGATGGCACAAACTTACGAGGCCATTAAATATCTCGAAAAGTTTAATCGATGTATCGTAGTGCTCTTGGTATAACGAGAAGTAGGAGTCATAAATATCCAACACACGAAGTGCCCTCTGCGAAGGAGGGGAAATCATAGAAGTCATACGGTGTCTTATCCGAAATTGACAGAGAGAGAGAGAGAGAGAGAGAGAGAGAGAGAGAGAGAGAGAGAGAGAGAGAGCATAAAAAAATCATGCATGATTTTGATCCCCAAGCGTCTAATAAAAATAGATCATGGATATTCGTTTCTCTACATTTTCCCTTACCTGTAAACTAGTATCTCTCTCTCTCTCTCTCTCTCTCTCTCTCTCTCTCTCTCTCTCTCTCTCTCTCTGAAGCTTGCTTCTCTCATAGTCCATTTGGTGTTCAGTGTCAGTGACCATGTTAACTGAGACGCCAGATAACATAATCAGTCTACTTATGTGACTAGTTCTGCGGTTTCTCTTTGA
>NC_089784.1:37065569-37068069 GCF_040412425.1 Macrobrachium rosenbergii
AAAAAAATACAAACATATTGATTCTAGTAAACTGTATTTATCATTCTAGAAAGGATTTCAAGCTTAATAAACCTTGGTTCACTGATTTACATAACTCATACCATTTGGTGTCAAATAATTCATTAAATCAACGACTTCAGCAACTCATATAATTTTCTAATATAATTTAACTTAATTATTTCCAAGTTAGCTATATTCAACGCTCCTTTTTCCTATTCTGAAATGGCTGGAAATATCCGTAAATATCTTCAAAAGACCTTTAATTTCTCTTTAAATCTAAAAAATTAACATTTCCAGGAAGATAAAGAAGTAAAAAATGATTGCATAAACATCCCATAAAAAAATCATGACAAAACCGCACAGATGGTTATCACAAATAGCAGCATTTATGGGTCATCAAATAAGCACGGAGGGCTATCCTTCTAATTCTTCCATCGCCTTTTTCCATTTCCTATCTTACACTTACACTAATATCTCCTGCTTCTCAACCGGGTAGCTAGTCCTGCGCTTTTACAAAATCTAACGTCCCAAAGAGGTCACATATTTACGCCGGTCCCAGGAAGAAATATTGTTATTCTAACTTGCAACCAAATTTACCGTTCTGGCGCAAGTTGCACTGCGTCACGATGATGTCCAAAATCAGGGAAGGTTTTAAGTATTCAATCAATAAAGAAAAATGAAAGTTGTAGCTTTGGCCGCCAGATGACAAACAGAGCCAATTTGCAACAGAACAATAGTTCTATATGAAATTTCCCGCAAAAAATGACATCAACATCGAATGACTCGTCCATTATAATTGGATGCATCTTTTACAAACGGGAGGGTTTTTTTTATCTAAACAATAGTTATAGTAAGGAAAAATGAAGGACCGAAAGTGAACAGAGATATGACATATATATATATATATATATATATATATATATATATATATATATATATATATATATATATATATATATATATATATATATATAAATATAATATATACATATATATGTATATATATATATATATATATATATATATATATATATATATATATATATATATATATATATATATATATATATATATATATATATATATATATATATATATAGTATAATTAAATGATTTTGGTGTTACACACTATAAATTTCTTGTTGTCAATGACTAGCAAAATAATAATTAAAGTTGCCAACAACAGCACTAGTTTAGGCCTCGTTGTGTATTTTTGTTATTGTATAGGTGTTTCCATGGAAAGGTGACCTAGAGAGAGGCGCTGTACAAGGGTGCATAAATCTACATTTCAATGGACGCCATGCAGGTTTTTGTCAGAGGAACCAGTCAGAACTGTTTTTCTCGTTTTTTGTTTATTATTATTTATATGTGCCTGAATGCGCGTGTTTGTCCGAGAGAGCGAATATTTTTACATCTTCCTTTACGCGCAATACACTTTCAGATCCGTGTAACCTGAGCGTTAAAAAGACGATAGGCCCAAAACATGGAAGGAAAAAAAAAAAAGTATCTGTTAAAGTAAAAAAATTTTTTTTTTAAATCTCGCCGGGTTTCTGAAAGCAAGCATCACTCTAAAGGAGGAGAAAGGAAGCGTGGCTGACGTCTTAAAAGCAAATCTACTTTAATGTTGCTTTAAGGAGACTGAGTAAAATTTACATACTTATAAGATATAAATTCTCCTTTACTTTTCTTGAGGCGATATTCTTATTATTCTTCTAAAGAAAAACAGGCTGGAATAGAGCCCTTTTGTTATGAAAATGAATGCTATTATTCTTTGCAAGTTAACAAAAATAAAAAAATATTCCACAAATGTTTTTTTAAAGAATTTCTGCTACGGAACTCTTCAGTAACCTCCAAATGCATTTATTGTGTTACTACAAAGCGAACTCCCTAAAAAAAGATTCTAATCAGCAAAAATACAATAAGTTCTAAAGGTACCTCGCATAAAACTGCGGGTGTTTATACAGGATTAAATCAAAACCATTATGATTCTGTGGAGGCACGCTTTCAAATATAAGTATTTTTACAATAAAAACAGTAACAAACTAACAACAGTAATACTAACAAGATGAAAAGCAACAACGATAACACTTTCACGACTCACTTTCGTTGATGCCAGAGTGATAAAAGAAGTGTCTGAGAAGGAAATTTATGATTGCACCTTTATTGTCTTAAACCAGACACACACACACACACACAGAGAGAGAGAGAGAGAGAGAGAGAGAGAGAGAGAGAGAGAGAGAGAAATATACACACACACACATGTGTGTGTGTGTGTGTGTGTGTGTGTGTGTGTGTATCTGCGCACGTCTGTAACCGTTGGAGAAGGATAGAACCGAGAGAGCGAAAGCTCATGAATATTTTCACCATAGCAATTGTCTAAGAGTGCTGAGAGAGACCGGAAGGAGAAACATACTTTTTCCCCAGTAAACACTTAAGGCGGAAGAGCAGGTGCTACTGAAGGCGAAACCTTTTAGTAAGTCAGTAAAAAGGGGAAAAAAAG
>NC_089784.1:37073069-37098069 GCF_040412425.1 Macrobrachium rosenbergii
TGTGATGCTCGTTCAAAATGAGATGCTCTATGTCTCTATAAACAGGAGAATCCTTAGGCCGTGTGATGTCATTGAAGGTTTGTTACTCCTGGTCGCTCCCGATAAGAGAGTCAGTCCCCCTGGCCACAGTCAAATAAAAGTTTTCTCGGTTTAATGAAGACTGCTAGGGGGTGAAAGTTAGTTGCAGGGTGACTTTTTTCGAATAATGAAATTTTACTCTCAAACACCTCTTTTTCTCTGTCTGTCTTTCTCGTTTGGGCAGTTGCCTTCCTAGATTGCTTGGTATTAACAAACAGAACGCTATGTACACAAACATTGCTGAATCTAAACGGTAATCGATAGTGTACTAATAATATGGGTTATTCAGCAGTATTTGTGATGCATAAAAAAGAAAGTTGAGTGCCTAAAACCTCTAGTTGGAATTATGAAAAAAATGACATTGAGATGGCGCAGAACATCGCTACATGCGACTCAAATACGCACAAAGTAATATAAAAATCCTAATCTCCTTCATGTATGATATAGTTCCCAATGATAATCATTTGATACACAGTAAAAAATATAATATGAACCGCAAGATAACCACGTGATCAACGGTTATCGCAATATAATCCTTAACGGTAATTATACGATCCATACTTATAATGATTTGATCTATTCTCAATGAGAGCCATAATAGCATAAATATAATCCATAAGTCACATGAGCCACAGTCATAAGGACATGATCCATGATAACGACACGATACATAACAAGAGCCATATGGTTCATTGTTCCACAGTTATAACGATATGACCCATGATCATAACCACATGATCCATAATGATGTCATAAAAGCCATAGATAAAACGAAATGGCCCAAAGAGATAACGTTTTGATCCATAACGGAAAGCATATGATACACATAATAACCATGTGATCCATGGTTATAACGATGTGATTCATAACGGTAGTCATATGATTCATAATGATAACATTATCTAAATGCCAGCTATATGATCCACAGTGGCAGTCACGTGATTTAATAATGATAACAACGAGACCCATAAAATACATAATTATTACTATCTGATCCCTAATGACAAATAACACAACCGTTAATTAGTAAACAATAATTGCTTACTGTGTCTGTTTTGCAGTCAACTGTACGTTAAGTGAGGTAGTCAGTTCTTTACAAGTTAAGTCACTGAGCTGATTAACAGCTCTCCTAGAGAGAGCAGGCCCGAAGGATTAGATTTATTTTACGTGGCTAAGAGCAACGGGACCTACAGCTTATTGTGGAATCCGAACCACACTATAGAGAGAAATGAATTTCTATCACCAGAAATAAATTCTTCTAATTCTCCATTGGCCGGTCGGAGGGTCGAACGCTGGGCCAACAGCGTGCTAGCCAAGAGGTCTACCCATCCCTCCAATGAAGAACTAGTGGTTTTTTTTCGGGGAAGCGGTATAGTCCCACGCAAACCAGGCCCTCTCAGCTTTTTGGAAAACTGGATGACCACTGACTCCCCGATGAGTCAGTCACTCACAGCATCCATTTTCAGAATGTGGAATTTTCTTCATACTGAACTTCCGAGGTGGTTTTGGGCAGCGACGCTCGTCTTGGCCTCTTCGCCATGAAAAGAGTTGACAAGTAATATTCCCAATCAACAAGGAAACTTCACGAGCATCTCATAACTTAAAATTTCATTGGGTCGTTTCGGCAATAAATTAGCCATTCATTAAATTTCCAATATACTCTAATAGAGTCTATTAAAGGGGGTCCGCACATCTAGCGAGAGCTTGTAATCTTTCATAGATGAACCTTGAACCGGCGGGTGCATCTGAAAGAACAAGTAAGACGGGTCATTAAACCATCACCATTAACGTTTGTAGCACAAAAAGAATACGGTTACGTAAGAAAGGTTACGCGGTTGGCATTAAGCGATGAAAGTCTTATTTACACTATCGCCTGTGTTTGATTTATTTCTTTCCTCAAGTGCCCTTTCCCTAAAGAAGGGGTGCCACCTGTGGTTGTTACTTCAAGTTTTCAGCGAGTTTTTTGTAATACGGTAGCTATAGTACATTCACATCAGCCGTGCATTTGGTGCCTAGCGCCGTCCCTTACAACGCTCCTGATTGGCTAGTGGTCAGCCAATCACAGCGCTGGAAAATGGCCAGTGTGCAGTCTCTCTCAAAGCTCCGGAGAGCAAACATCGCTCCGAGACCTGAGGAACATGTCTTTCAAAAGTTATAACTTTCATTAAACCTCGAGTTTTATTTAAAGAATAGTAGTGTTTCCCAATTTCATCACTAAACATGTCAAGCTAATGGTTGAAGGATTGTAATGATATATGAATTATCTACTTCAATAAACTTAATGGTAAGATATTTGGTAGTGAAATAAACAAGAAATTTTTAAAGATAAAATGTGTTCTTTCGTTCCTTACATGGCATCACAGTGCATTCATCATTTATCGTCTTGTGTCTCATAAAATTTCGTAGCTTAAATGTCATGGATGGCAATGCTACCTAAAAAGTATAGGTAGGGCTATCAATCAATATGAAAATAACAAGCAAGCGATTAATAATATTAAAATGTGTGGGGATGCACGCAGACTGTAGCCTATCCCGGGCAACCAGCAGCTCTTTACACATTCCTTAGGCCTACTTCTAGAGGAATCTCTTGCTTTCGCTTGTTGTTATTTGGGGCCATACTTGAATGACGCTTGTATGTCAGATCTTGCATTCTATTCAATAAAAGAGCCTAGGTTTATGTAATGACTCGTCTATGGCCGTCTGCAATCAGCTACACTACTAATATTGTGAGCCTCCTCCCCCCCTACAAAAAAAAGTTACATATACATACCATACTTTTCTATGTATCTACGTATGTATGTAGTCTATAATTACTCATTTTAATTGTTTTCCGTATCGCGGCCCCTGATACGGCGCTACTGTAGGCCTACTGTCAAGTGCAGCTGGTTGCACCCGTGTAGAGAAGTTAGCTCTTTATTCGGACGGCCGTAGGCGAGTCATTACATAATCCTAGATTCGTTTATTGAATAGAATGCAAGATCTGACATACAAGCGTCATTCAAGTATGGCCCCAAATAACAACAAGCGAAAGCAAGAGATTCCTCTAGAAGTAGGCCTAAGGAACGTGTAAAGAGCTGCTGGTTGCCCGGGATAGGCTACAGTCTGCGTGCATCCCCACACATTTTAATATTATTAATCGCTTGCTTGTTATTTTCATATTGATTGATAGCCCTACCTATATTTTTTAGGTAGCATTGCCATCCATGACATTTAAGCTACGAAATTTTATGAGACACAAGACGATAAATGATGAATGCACTGCGATGCCATGTAAGGAATGAAAGAATACATTTTATCTTTAAAAATTTCTTATTTATTTCACTACCAAATATCTTACCATTAAGTTTATTGAAGTAGATAATTCATATATCATTACAATCCTTCAACCATTAGCTTGACATGTTTAGTGATGAAATTGGGAAACACTACTATTCTTTAAATAAAACTCGGTTTAATGAAAGTTATAACTTTTGAAAGACATGTTCTTCAGGTCTCGGAGCGATGTTTACTCTCTGGAGCTTTGAGAGAGACTGCACACTGGCCATTTTCCAGCGCTGTGATTGGCTGACCACTAGCCAATCAGGAGCGTTGTAAGGGACGGCGCTAGGCACCAAATGCAAGGCTGATGTGAATGTACTATAGTCCCACGTCTTTTTCAACCATGACTGCTACCAACCACTGTTGACTAACCACCAGGCTCATACTTTACTGCCGAGGTCAACAGAAGGACAGTGACTGTCTCGGGATATGCACTGAAGTCCTCTCGCCGGCAGGATCTTCCTCGAATTTCTCGCTAGTAAAGCGGCCATGACGCCACTTACACAGGCGACCGAAATTTAAAGTAAGTAAAATTTCATGAAATGAACGTACTGATAATTTCCTCTATCGACGAAAAGGATATTTTGCTCTGAAAAATCTAGGGTAGAAAAATATCTACTTCATTACTTATACTAACAAAATAAGTTTATCAAATAAGGTAAACAAAAAAAAAAAAAATACCAGCTTTTTCACTTCTCCTATTTTATTCGTCATTATTTGAATATTACGCGTTCCAACTCTGCTTCTTATGAATATTTCTCATAACGTTCAGCTCCTTTACAAAGAGTACTGTTACGGTGAAATAAACCCAATATGAAGTCACGTAAAATAAAAGATTAAAGTGTAAATAAATCCCACTTCCCAAACACCTTTTATTACTATTATTCAAAATAAGAACAGTCATATATAGCACAAATTTACAAAAAATAGGTAACCCATTGGTGAAAAAAAATTATCGAATAGAAGTACAGAAATCATCTGTTCATTTACGGATCGTTCAAGCAGAGAGTAAAGGTACGGGATATAATTATAATTTAATGCAAGAAAACGAGCTTTTGGTTTGAAGTAGCGAGTTGTTAAATCTTAGAGTTCCGTGAGTTTTGTTTTGTATATTTATTTCTGCATCAATGTAAGACTGTGTATCAGCTAAAAGTGGTAACAGTGGAAGGCATTAATGGATATAATTAATAATCGCGCACTTTGACCTTCAACTTTACATTAAATTCCTATTTTGTACCTTTTCATAAAGTGCGCAGAACAGCAATAAAAACGAAGATGTATACGAAAATAGCCATAGCTGAGGAATAACCCAAAACAATAAGAGAAGAGCAAACGGTACGTGAAATGAGGACGCAATCAGAACTTCGATTCGCATTTCAGTCGTCTGAGTTCTCGTCAATCCAGCTGGGAGCTCCAAAATCCTCTCCAGGAGATACTCGTCCATTCGCATGGAAACTGACATGAGATTCGTCCACGAGGGACCCGAACAAAAATTCGCCTGGGCTAATGAAGACCGCTTTAGGGCGGAAGTTTGAGGCGCAGGGAGAATTCCCTGTCTGGCTGAAAGTGGGCAAAATGGATCTATTTGCACAACATTTTTCTCTAAGCATTCGACAGTTCGTTAAATGCCCCCTTACTGGTTATTCGTTGATTAGGCTGCGCAACAGGATGGGCGTTTCATCGACCATTTTTTTTAGTAGGTTATAAACTCTCGCTGGTCCCAGTTCCTGATTAAAAAGAAAGGTTGAGCAGGGTTTAACCCCTCTGCCTTGTCAAATCTAATTTTCAGGGAAGCCTGGATAAACTTGTATGTTCTGGTTTAAGCGGTAATGGGACAGAAAGAGGACTGAAATCTAGCATCGCAACAGTAAGTGATATTTAGTCTGGTGCAAGGGGTAATAATGAGGACTAACATCCACCAGTGTAAGAGTAAGTACTTATTTAACGCCTGGTGCAAAGAGTAATAATGAGGACTGAAATGTACCAGTTTAAGATTAAACTATTTATTGCTTGGTGCAAGGGATAAGAATGAGGACTTGAAACCATCAATGCAAGAGTAAGCCGTTGCTTGTTGTCTAAAGAAGGAGGCGATAACGAGGACTGAAATCCACGAATGCGAGAGTGAGTACGCATTTAACATTTGGCGCAGGGACATTAATGAGAACCAAACTCCATCAGTGTAAGAGTAAGTAATCATTCATGGAATGGTGCAAAGGAAATAATGAAGAAAGAAGTCCGTGAGCGTAAGAGTAATTAACAATTTACTGTTTTGTGCAAAGGTTAGGTAATAATGATGATGACCGATATCCACCAATGTCTGAGCAGGTGTTCTTTTACCATGAGGCACAAGTGGTATTGATGGGGACCGGAGTCCACCTGTGTGCGGGTGAGTTGCTATTTATGCTCTGTGGTCAGGAGGAACAATGAGGCACAAAAAATCATCTGTGTAGGGAAATGAACTTACTTATTATCCCTTGGTTCAAAGAACTCTGATGTGTAGTGAAACCCATCAGTGTAAAAGTAACTACTTATTTATGCTTCTGCATTGAGGACCAAAATCTGCCAATGTAAAAGTAAGTACTTCTTTATGCATCTGTATTGAAGACCAAAATCTGCCAATGTAAAAGTAAGTACTTCTTTATGCATCTGTATTGAGGACCAAATTCTGCCAATGTAAAAGTAGTACTTCTTTATGCATCTGTATTGAGGACCAAAATCTGCCAATGTAAAAGTAAGTACTTCTTTATGCATCTGTACTGAGGACCAAATTCTGCCAATGTAAAAGTAAGTACTTCTTTATGCATCTGAATTGAGGACCAAAATCTGCCAATGTAAAGTAAGTACTTCTTTATGCATCTGCATTGAGGACCAAATTCTGTCAATGTAAAAGTAAGTACTTCTTTATGCATCTGCATTGAGGACCAAATTCTGCCAATGTAAAAGTAAGTACTTCTTTATGCATCTGTATTGAGGACCAAATTCTGCCAATGTAAAAGTAGTACTTCTTTATGCATCTGTATTGAGGACCAAAATCTGCCATGGTAAAAGTAAGTACTTCTTTATGCATCTGCATTGAGGACCAAAATCTGCCAATGTAAAAGTAAGTACTTCTTTATGCATCTGTATTGAGGACCAAAATCTGCCAATGTAAAAGTAAGTACTTCTTTATGCATCTGCATTGAGGACCAAATTCTGCCAATGTAAAAGTAAGTACTTCTTTATGCATCTGTACTGAGGACCAAATTCTGCCAATGTAAAAGTAGTACTTCTTTATGCATCTGTATTGAGGACCAAAATCTGCCAATGTAAAAGTAAGTCCTTCTTTATGCATCTGCATTGAGGACCAAAATCTGCCAATGTAAAAGTAAGTACTTCTTTATGCATCTGCATTGAGGACCAAAATCTGCCAATGTAAAAGTAAATACTTCTTTATGCATCTGCATTGAGGACCAAAATTTGCCAATGTAAAAGTAGTACTTCTTTATGCATCTGTATTGAGGACCAAAATCTGCCAATGTAAAAGTACTTCTTTATGTATCTGCATTGAGGACCAAAATCTGCCAATGTAAAAGTAAGTACTTCTTTATGCATCTGCACAGAGGACCAAAATCTGCCAATGTCAAAGTAGTACTTCTTTATGCATCTCTATTGAGGACCAAAATCTTCCAATGTAAAAGTAGTACTTCTTTATGCATCTGTATTGAGGACCAAAATCTGCCAATGTAAAAGTAAGTACTTATCCACATTCAGGTATAAAGAGCAAAGACGAAGACCAAACTATTTCAATGTAAGGGAAAATACTTCTTTACCCTCTGGTGTAAGGTGCAAAGATGAGGACCAAAATATATCCTTGTAAGAGTAAATTCTCAATTACATTCTGGTACAGTACAAGGAGCAATGATGGTGACTGAAATCTGTCAGTGTAAGATTATGTGCTCGTTTACTTTCTGGTCCAAGGAGACGTACTGAAATATATCTGTCTAAGCGTAATTGCTTGTTTGCCGTTGGTCTAAGGGTAATGAGGAAGACAGAAATACACCAGTGCAACAGTAATTACTTACTTTTGCTGAATGGGAAATAACGCTGACTAAAAGTATAATTGTAATTACTTGTTGACGTCCGGTGGAAATGGAATTAATGGAAATGGAATTAATGAGAACCGAAATCTAACAGTGCAAGAGGAAGTATTTATTAACACTAGATCCAAAGGGAAATAATGAAAACTAGAATCCATCAGTGCAAGAGCAAATGCCTATTTACCTCCGATGCGATTAAAAATAGGGGAACAAAATTCGTCAGCATATGATTAAGTATCTCTCCTCATATTCTGTCGTTTACCCTTACTTAAAAAGAAAGTACTTTGTTTCACTCTCAAAGAGAAACGCGTTTTATTTCCCCCCCCCCCAACCTTTTTTTTTTATTATGAAAAGATCAGAGTAACATTAAGTCCTGTTGCTGCCTCGAAATTTTACGCTATTTTATTTTCTTGCCCAGAGCGAAAGTAACATTTCCTTTAACAAACAAGCTCTCTCTCTCTCTCTCTCTCTCTCTCTCTCTCTCTCTCTCTCTCTCTCCTTTGTGAAGTTAAAATGAAATCTTTCTGTGTTGTTTGCCGGAAAAAAATTAATTTTTCTCATAGAACGTTTACTTAAGAACATTGTTTTGTTATCTTTCTCTGTAAGTTTTTCCTAAGAAGATTAAACGCAATTCCAATTACTTCTCGACAACCCGCCTGAAAAACTTTACTCCTTGTTTTTAGTGTAGATTAAACTTTCCTTTTACACCTGGTGTTTCGAGATTACACATGCCGCCTCCATATTCCTTGAGCAGATGCCTGATTCAAGCAATTTGCTGCGAGAAGGAAACCACGTTTAACTAACTCAATTTTACTTGAAACAAATAATCAAATTAACTCAGGAGAATAAACATATGGCTACAATTTTTTCTAATTTTAGTTTTTCATACACTTATCTCCATATTTTCTGATATACTATTAAGTATAAAGATTTTGATTTTGTGAACACAACTCTACTGGGTCTCTTTACCTGAAAAAGTTTCCTGGGAATTTCTTCGACATCTGAATCTATCTCTCCAGAAATGAACACAAATATGTTACTACGTCTATTGCGAGTATTACAAGCACCTAATTCCACGTATTTGGAAATTAATACAGATATCTAAGTATTTACTGAAAGGAATATACTGTAAGCACCAAAGGACTAATTTCGGTTAAGGAATAAAACACCAAACGCAAGTTTCTGCTGGAGAATAAAACATCACAAAGAACAGAATCTAACCCCAACCTCCACAAAAGAGTAAACGCATAAAACTTTGTATTTGCTCGTGAATAAATCATCAGGAAAATCTGACAAGACTCCGGACATCTAACTCCATGTTTCTTGAAAAGTGTATCGGGGTCTCAGTCCGTGATTTCAGGGAGACAGCCACCGACCCCTAAGTCGCATAGTTAAATACTAATCCATTATTGTACAAGCACCCATCACTAAAATCCCAGAAAATAAGTTAGTGATAAGTAAAGAAAATTTCAATACAGTGAGATGAGCGATTACTCAACAGTTTTAAAAACCTCATCCTATCTTTCCCTTGTGTTCGATAAATCTCCTGTCATGCTCTCTGCGCTCTAACGTTCTCTAATTTTCAAGTTGTATTCCGTTTGCCTTATTTAACCTTTTCATTTACCTATATCCTTGCAGAAAAAAATGGGAATGGTGGACCGGTTCACTCAAAAATACAAAATTTAAAATCATTATTTTCCGTAGGTAGAAAACCTCAATTTTCATTCATGCATTGTAGATCGAGCTGAGAGGGCTAACGTCCGGGCGAAATAAAAGTTTGAACATTGAATGGAAACACCAGTCATGCCATTTTAACATGGAAAGTGTTCGATAGCTTACATTAAAAAAGTGGAACGAATTGAAGGACCGCTTCGTTGGAGAGAAGGAAATTATGAAGAAAAACGAAACTAGAACGAAGAAAGACTTCGACACTGAAACAGTGAAAGACGACCCCAATAACGCAAGGGGGAAGGGAAAGGCTTCTTTTGCATGGAATTTCGAAAGAGACCATATGAAGACCCCAAAAATGGAAAGTGAAAGGATATATTTTCTTCACGGAAACCTGATACTGCCGCCCGTCTTTCAATGAAGAATGATTATTGCGAAGCCAAAATACATTATCAAACAAATAATACATTTTTGTATCCTTTATGGAAGCTTTCTCTAGATGCCGTTGAGACGGGCATCCTAGTGCCATTAACTAGCCCAAGCACGACGGAACAAACATAAGGCGGAAAGAAAGCGATAGATCCGCCTCTTGATGAATGACAGATTTGGGAGAAGGAAAGCGGAGGCAAGCTGAAATCTTCAAAGCTTAGCTAGAAAGAAAAGAGACTCTTAACCATGCAATCTGGAGGTCAATATTTCCAGAGTAATGAGCGAAGAGGTAGCCCAACCAGTGTTGCGAAGCCGCATGAAGCTATTTTGACAAGCATACAGATGAAACGTGAGCAAAAAGTAATATTCCACGAGCAAAATTTCATCCCCATTAAGAACAAAAACAACGACAAAAATAAATGTAGAATCTTCTCATTCTCCTTCATTTTCTTTTCAAGAACAACAACACGAGCAACTTCTGTTAATAATAGTGTCATATTATTTCAATTCTCACCATCTTCATCTTAATCACCATCACCTCGTGAATTTCGGTGACTGTCATCTTGCGCACGACCACATAGCAACACAGTTCCTGTTTGCAAAATAAGAGTGTGCTTGTTTTTTAATTTATCTCTAATAATGGTTTCTTCTCTTTCATAAATGGCCATACTATTCGGTGGAGGCTTCCTTTCGAAGTCAACGACATTCAAGTTTGTTACAAACTTAAGTGCCTTTTAGATTCTGATAAATTTCTTGAGCAATGAAATGAAGAATAAAATACTACGTAATTTTCATTATTTCGAGAGCCTACTCAGTTCTCATTATCATTCTTACGTAATAATACTGATACTATATTATAAGTATTATCCCACCCGACTCAGCGTTACTATCACGATCATTGCTTCCGAATGCTGCTTTGTGAAGCATCTGAGCAAGCACTGAGCGCGAGCCCTTGTTTACATAATAATCCTTATTAGTTTCGGTCCATTGTGAACAGAGAAAATGTTTCTGTGCTTTGATAAATACGTCCCGGAAACGGTCGAGTTCCTATGAAAGAGCAATCGAGCGCCATCATTAACTTCAAAAGGAATAATCAGCTTTGGCTTGTCCTTCATTACTTTTATGCGATCATCTTTCATAAAGGCCGGAAGCAGCCTTTTTATTTCTTTATTCTATTTTCTTTTGGTACAAGCATTCGGTGGTTAAAGTTCAGCTGGAATAAATGAGAGAGCCGTAAGACTGGAGTATTTAGATTAATAAGGGTGGCTGTCTTGATAGTCAAGTTGTCAGAAAGAAAAATGCATAAAAAAGTTTAAAATCGGAATAGAGGCAGTGGTGAAAAATTCAGAAAAGGAGGAGGCTGGCCTTATTAATACCAAAGTGAGTTAAAACAGATCAGAGAAGACGAAAAACTCGATATTTAAGCAAAAGAGGAGCCGTGGATTTTGCTGAATTAATTAACGGGAGTGAAAACGAATAAGCTCGGGGACCTGAAGAAATGTTGAGTTCGAGCTGCATCAACGACTCTTTGTAAACTTCTGGGACTCTGCTGAACTAGTGTTTTTGACGGCAAGATATCCAGATTCATAATTCGTATGAGATTAGCCTTTGATCTTCAGTAATGTGAAAGACTGAAAAAGGTACAGTTATGCTTCATAGCATCGGCATGCGATTAAATAATGGGTACTTTAAATTTGGAATTTTGGACAACATGAATCAAATTTAGATTTTACTTCTCAAGAAAAGTAAGAAATGAATACTTTACTCAGAAATGCATTCGATGAAAGCAAATCAATAACCTAGTTTTGCAACCAAGTGTCTTGTCTTCATATAATAAAAGTGATCTCTTATCTTTGCAGAGGCTATTTGATTTCACCCAATATTAATAAAAAACACCTCTGTTATGTCACACAGATCAGTTCTTCATTTCTTTCTGTTTGAAAGATTTTTTTCTCTTCAGTTCTACTCTATTCTTATTTTATGAAACCTAAATATTTTTGTGGGTTTATAGAATTTCTCGATTTCCTGTAAAGTAAAAATTACAATAAGATATTCTCTAGGTGCTTTTGAACGTTTGGCATAACATAGATAATCTTAGAGAAAATTCATGCCAACAGTGTTATGTTGCATCAAGCGCAGATCTGAATATAATATATCCAATCGAATTATACGAACTAATTATGTTACAATAACTGATCTAAAAAAAAATCGAAGGTGAAGTTCAGATAGCTCTGAAAAGAACTTGCCATTAAACAAAAATTCGGATCAAGTTATCGATGAATACAATCTCCCTTATCGATGAACACAATCTCCCTTATCGATGAATACAATCTCCCTTATCGATGAATACAATCTCCCTTATCGATGAACACAACCTCCCTTATCGATGAATAAAATCTCCCTTATCGATGAATACAATCTCCCTTATCGATGAATACAATCTCCCCTACCGAATCATCATCCTCATCAGTGCTGAAGTTTTTGCTTTAGGTTTCTACTACAGTATAGGGTGTTCGACTCAAAATGGGTTCTCATAATCTCTTATCTTCTGCGGTTTCTGCCCAAATACCCATCTGGTCCACGTTTTCTGCAATGAAATTCATTTTTATGATTTTCTGAGGCTTCCCAAAAGTCCTTGTCCTGCTACATCCACATCCACAGGTAATGCAGCAGGTTACTCCCCCGGATTAAATACTGGCGTTAAAGATCTTTGATCAAGCATTAATCTTTGACAGAAACCCATCATGTTTTCCTACCACGGTCTGTGTCATAGCACCTATAGCTTGGCTTTCCAGTCCTGGACTCTGAGGCCCCTGCCTTGAGGATGCACGCAGTTATACTAATAATAATAACAGAATATACTCTTTAATCAGGCAAAAATACCTTGAAACAAATCCATTACATGCTGATATAATAAGATTACCCATCACTTGCCAAATCGAGAAACGCTATCAATTCTCGTTCATATTATGTTCGAATCGCATCTCCATTGATGTTCCTTTGGGGAATTAGACATGTCCTCGAGGTCATCTAATTAAGAGCACAGGAGACTCTCCGTGAGGTCAGAAACCGTAACAATAGACTTCAAATCGAATAACCCCATGAAAATCGCTATTTGCGGCAGTTATTAGTCAATATAGGCGAATAAACACTTGCGTCCTAGGCTTGTTAAGATGTTTCATATACAGAGTTGAATAGCTTACTTTAAAAAGGCTACACTTAAGCAAACTACAGTTTACCCAATGAAGTAAGGAGCAAAAAACACAAAAAAGCGGGGAGGGGGCGGGGAGACATTATCAGTCAGTATGGATAATGCCATAAGACACAATAAGTAACATGAGGTAACAAGGTGGAATTTGCTGTGGCATCCTATTTCTAATGTGTTATTAGATTATTTGTGAGGTCAAATGGCAAGCAGGGTAATATTCATAAGACAAAGTATTGGAACAGAACATGATCTTATAGACTGGATACCGGAATGACTGATGATTACAAGCTTATCTTTCGAATACTGGTGCATTACATGAACTTTGAGTCGGAATAATGGAATATGAAATCATCACTGATAAAATAATAAATTAGGATAAAATCTCGCAGATCGAATAAGGAAATACGTCATTAGCTCTGAGTTGCAATTGTGGAATGGAAAATACGCTTTCAGACCAAACTGTGGAATAGGACTAAAACTCTCGCAACAATTCATGTGGTGGAACGAGGCATAATCTCTGTCATCCCCATCAGGAAAAAGACATAACATAATAGAGCAAGTGTAATGCCTAACGTCAGAGAATGACTGAGGAATAAATCTACAGATTAAAGAAATAAAGAGAACGCAAGACTGCAGTCAGCTACAGACAATAGCATCTAATCTTTTCCTGTTAAAATGATGACAGGGAATGATATAAGATCAGAGAGGAAACCGTTTGTGTTCTCTCAGAACCAACAATAATTTTTTAAAACGAAAATTCTTAACAGAGGACATTATTTTAAAATTCTAAAAAAAGCCATAGTGGAAGTCCCAATGTTTAAAACATTATTCCAAAAACGCTAAGATACACAAAACCGTAAGAGGCAAGATTGGAAGGGTAATAACTTCACTGACCAAATAAGAGAAAATTAGAATTTTTCTTCCAAATTGCATGATTCAATAACTCGAGAGCCCGAGTTCCCAAAGGAAATGGAAACTACTCAAAGCTTCAGATGACAAAACAGAACCATTTACTGGAATGTATCTTCTCCTAGACAAGACAAGCAAGTAATGCAGTGAGTTATGAAGTCATGCAGTCTGGTGTATAATTTCTCAGTCAGTCACCAGGCTGAGTGGAATGAGCACATTCTCCGGTAGCAAGACGGGAATAGCATACGGTATGTGAAATTAAATGTTTGCAAATGGTGTAATGATCGAGGTGAACATTCTGGTAGGGTATGAATTTTCTTATAGAGTGTATTTCATGGAACAATCACATGGCAGACTTTATTTCTCCTTCTCCACAATAAACTATTTGACTGACTTTATTCCCCTTTTTCATGAAAGACAGTGTGGAATATCCGACTTCTACGTAACAGTGGAAGCCACAAAAATCCTAAAGAACTAAATAGTCAATAAAAGTATGAACAGACTTCTCTTGTCAATAAATCATTCATTCCATAAGTCCTTTATAAGAAGAGAGAGAGGGTCAAGGTAACACGAAGAGCAGTATCCAGATAAATGGAAATAATTTGGTTGGTTTGGGAATCATTTAAGGGAATGGGGAGAGAGAGAGAGAGAGAGAGAGAGAGAGAGAGAGAGAGAGAGAGAGAGAGAGAGAGAGAGAGAGAGAGAGAGAGAGAGTCAAGGTGACACGAAGAGCAGCATCCAGATAAATGGAAATAATTTGGTTGGTTTGGGAATCATTTAAGGGAATGGAGAGAGAGAGAGAGAGAGAGAGAGAGAGAGCTAGGTTTATCTCGTAAACAGATCTCTCTGACAAATACCTCATTACTGGTTGTGCCCTGGAAATAATTGGTCATTGTCCGCGCCTCAGGGGGATCCCTGGACAATGAATACATGAGAGACAAGAGAGAGAGAGAGAGAGAGAGAGAGAGAGAGAGAGAGAGAGAGAGAGAGAATTCTGGCTGTTCGGAATCATTCACGCAATGTCAACACCATTGAAAGGTCCGAACAATTCACTGGATGATTTGTTTACGCAAGCTGGAGTCCCATGAACTGCGGTCATCGACACTGGAAATATGTTTTTGAATAAGAATTATTATTGAATTTTAGATTAAATAAAGAAAAGAATTGATATAAATACTTACTCAGTTAACAGAAACAGTGATGAGTATTGTGAAAGGTAAAAAAATATACGAAAAAAAATATTATATTACAAGATGTCTCGCGATACATTATGCTTTCGTCACAAACATGAATTAGCTGTTAGAAATTGTTGTTTCCTTCGCTAAAAAATGGAAAATGAAAGAAAGAACGTAAGATAAATATAATTATGAAGAAAAATACTGACACGGTGATTAAATGAAATGTAAATGACAAGAAATATAAGTAAAGTTCACAACGAGTCATGAATTTCTATTCTTTTACAGAAAACACAAAATGAAAAAATGTAGAATAACGAGACATACAAAGAAAGGTAACAAAAAATGCCTCGCTGCCCATTATGTCTCGTAACTTCGTGTTGTTCATTTGACAGTGGAACACTTTTGATTGTCTATTTGAATATCTTGAATAGGAGCCAAAAATAGTCAAATAATTGTTAGCTGGGGTGGCACTTAAAGAATAATGTCTCTCTGACTGAGCGTTTACTAAAGAAACCATCGGCATAAAGGCTCTACGTTATAATCTGTTATTATAACGGAAATATCTACAACTGTTAATTATCTTTAAAGCGTCTTCTTGTGATTGGATCTGAATTGCAACGGGGAGTATGAGCAGCGTGAATTTCCGCAAATCACGATTAGCTTCAGTGATATCGGCTGGAAATGTTCATCTTCAGCTAAGAAAAGAACCATAATATATATATATATATATATATATATATATATATATATATATATATATATATATATATATATATATATATATATATATATATATATATAGCTTATATAAAAGTCAGTTTTTATTGAGTTATAAGTATCTCGAAGAAGGTTTCAAGTTTTGAATTCTCTCAATTTTTCAGTTTTCCCCATTCCTGTAAAGTTACTAATACTACGGTGGTCAATTATTACGTTCAAGGCCAAGAGCAGCTGATTCTTTGCCCATAATATTTTTATTCTCGTCACTGGAACAGGTAACGGAGGTACGCAACCTTATATGGCCAATAAATATAGATATCCAGTATATTATCTTGTAGCGGAGGCGTGAGTAAGAGTCAGCGTCTACAAACTTACTAATTTATTCAGATGTTTGTTGTTATTGATTAAGCTGGCTTTATGCCAGCACGGGCTCTTCTTGCTCATAGAGCAGTCCGTAAATTTATTCAGACAACAAACAGGCAGGTTAATCATTCTTGCGAGCGGAAATGTGGCGCCTGACACAAGGCGAACGAAAACAGAGGTCACCACACAATCATTTGTGTTTGTTGACAGATGAATATATACATGTATAAAATGAGATACAAGGCATGACTGAAGGTATGGTACGTATGACTGAAATGCTGACATTGTAATGCGTACGGTGATGACAATAGATTTGATCTGAAAATATTATGAAAGATATGTTTATAAAAGATGCGTGACGTATGATGTGTTTCTTGTGTACTCGCGTTTTGCGCGCGATGTTGTTGTGAGGAGATTAGCGAGCCAGGTGAGATGGCGGTGTGTGGGGTCCACGTGGACCCTACAATCTAAACATGGGTATGCAGATGTACCAAAAGGCAAAGGAACACTGGATGTATATATCTTCATATATACATCACGAATGAATGTTTCATTCAACATATATAATGTATACGTAAAAAATTCATTATACACACTGACGTACAAAAATTCGATCAGTTTCTGTCTAGGCATGTTTGGATCTACAACGTATAACGTTATTATATCTAAATTCCACGGTCTGATGGAAGGGCATAACTCAGTCCCGCAGGTAATACTGACAATGTCGAGTATATCTCCAAGATAATAATAATAACAATAAATTGCTATTAAAAATATTTACGTACTAAAGCAAAAGAAAACCTCAAAGCAGTTAGCCGAATAAATCACGTGTTCCGAACCTTGGTCTTATATCCAGCCAAAATTACCTTGAAAACCAGTCATTCACTGACATGTGGTCTTTGAACTCCAAAGACTTCCATGGACTTGAAAGCACGTTTGTATTCTAAAAAAGAAAAAAAAAAAATCAATGCTGAATAACCTACGACAGCACGTTTGGGATCTCATGTGAAAGGTCATGGTCACAACATGGCTGGGGAAGCCAGCAAGTATGCGAGAGTAATTCGCCTCCTAAGTGGAACACACAGGCCTGAGCTATCTTTAAAAAATAGCAGAAAAGGCAAAGGGGTAAAAATAGAAAAAACATATGTTTATGCGCACATGCCAAATGTAAATGCATGAGCATACGGACCTTTTATGTAAGCAGACTTATATAGCCTACCTGCCGGCTCAAATAACTAAGTCCACTGATGTTTGTTCATCTTTAGAATAGCACGTTAACCGTGAAATAAACTGAGGAAAGGGAAAGAATTCTCACCCTGAAACTTGAGACTGATTTTATATCGTCAGTCTAACTCTAAATCGAGGTTGATAATGGCATTTGACTTGCATAGTCAAAATTGCTTTGTCTTTAAGCAAATAAATTCTTTCAGCAAATAAATTCTTGAATTACTTGTATTTTTCAATAAATTAACAGAAAATTTTCCTGGATAACGAACGATTATTTACATTTATAATAAAGAAATGCAAATAATGGCCTTATTTTAGTAACACTGAAGAAACATTCAAACAGCCAATATTTTTTGGTAAGTGATGATGTTATTTCTACAAAGCCAGTGCTTTTGAACAGAAATTTTAGAGCACCTGCTTGATAATTATATTAATAATAATAATAATGATATTAATGATTATAATTCTCAATTAGATGTAAAGAGGCCTCCTAAATGCTTTTAGGCTGGATTTTGGAGGTACCTTTAAAAGTATTCACAGCTTGAACACTCAAATCAGAGCTCCTGGGCTGAAGCGGAATCGCTCCATTTAAGATTAAGAGAATATTCGAGGTATCAAGAAAAAAGAGGTAAAACTACAACGCACAAAAGGAGATAAAGTCGATCCAGCAACTGGATCCTGGTATAATTCAGACTTTATGAATGAACAGACGCCCGGGGAAACAATTCACCTCCGCCCTGTCCATCAGAATCCCAAAAATCCAGGGTCCCTCAGCATCCCAGACCCCACCCAACCACCTCCCCTTCCTCCAGGAATGAGGTTTCTCCATTTGGTGGAGGTGAGCGAGTGCGGTGTTTGGCAAGCATAAACACCGACAAAAATATCTTTGAATTATGGATTCGAGCCAAAGGTGGAGGCACAATACCACCTTGTGTGTGCTTAGCCAAGAGCAAAGAGAAAATCTCTCGGTTAATATGAGAGAGAGAGAGAGAGAGAGAGAGAGAGAGAGAGAGAGAGAGAGAGAGAGAGAGAGAGAGAGAGGAGCTTAACGTAAGACCGCAATGCAGGGGTGTTCCTCTTTTTTGTTAGCTTCATCACGGTACGTTTCTGTAAAACTAAAGTTTTTATTACCAAAAAGATATACAAATATAACAACTGATGTCAAAGTAACTTTGCTTGTGTGGGACATAAATGATAGCTTACTATAATGGCTACCCTACAATATCCAACACAATAGGTATTCGCTTCTCCGAAACGTTTTATTGGTGTCGAATTTTAAAAAAGCAATAATATTAATTATTTGAGACTTTTGGGACTGAAAGGTCCTAAATAAATGTCAAATTATAAATTTTCTAGTCTCCTTTCTGAATTTCTTATCGCTAACTGCAACGACCGAGATGGTTTAGACATGTGATGAAAAGGAGCTAGGTACAGTTAGTTCGAAAAGTAGTAAGTAAGGAAGTATTAGGGTGAAGCCCTGTAGGAATGCCCAAGGTCAATGAGGAAAGAAAGAGAAGTCCTGAACCAGAGGGGAATTTAAGCCCAGGCCTAAAGAAGGTGGGCAAGGCTGCAGTAACCTCATTTCTTCAAAATGAGACGACTAAAAGGTTAGGAGCGACTTGATAAAAACTGACAAAGAGAGATTTCCAAATCTGGATTTGCAATGGGTGCAATGATAATGTAAACTGACATTTTTTCTGGGCTAGGTTCCTTCGAAAATCGGAAAATGTACATCATTCGTAGTGTTACCAAATTTAAAATATAAAAATCGATGGTGTTTAACAAAATGGTTGCTAGAAAAAAGTGTTGATAAAGTAAGCATTAACAATACAAGCAATAATAATAAGAATAATGATGTTACCGATAATTATATTTTAAAATGAAAATGCTATTAATGTTAAAGACAACCACTGTCAGAGTCGTCAGAGCTGTCGGTCTCATCATTGCTATTAGACCTGAATGAATGTGCAACCGCACTTATCATTCCCCCTCTTCTCCTTTTTCGTTTCATAACCATCCACGTACCAACCTATCCATCCCACTTAATGGATCCCGATATGGATCACGGATAAAATGACTGATACATCGATCACCAGCAACCACCACCCCCTCTCCGGGAAACATCCGGCGGCCAAACGCTTTAATCATCCGGTTAAAAAGTCATTAACTAAAGGCAATTTTGTCCTCTCACCCGAAATTAAATGGAAGCATGTTGGGCTGTCCCCCCTAAATCAGCCAATGATGATTTATGGGTTAATCAAAACACACTTAGCTTAACACTTTTTGACATCCCATATCAGCAAGGCTTGATTAATGTCATGATTTTATGGCGAGCGTTAGTACAAGCTGATGGATTTACATACGTATATTACACAATGGCAAAATATTATTTATACAAAAATATACACAAAACAAATCTATTCCACATCCTTTGTAATTGTCCAGTCATGCATTTAATATCAGCAAATTCCGTTTCATCAAGAAGTTTTCCCAGCTTCATGAAAGCTTTCTCAGTGTTTTCCCTGCTTCATGAAAGCTTTCTCAGTGTTTTCCCAGCTTCATGAAAGCTTTCTCAGTGTTTTCCCAGCTTCATGAAAGCTTTCTCAGTGTTTTCCCAGCTTCATGAAAGCTTTCTCAGTGTTTTCCCAGCTTCATGAAAGCTTTCTCAGTGTTTCTGGCAATAAAGGATGAGATAAACTTCTAAAATTCTCGTATAAATTCAAGAATAAACAAATGATTCCTCCTAAACCTACATTCATTTCTATCGAAGGTGCTGCTGTGGCTCCGTTCCAGGACATCCCCTTGTGCGTAATCCAAGGTATCATTTTTACATTTTTGGTGGCTGTCAGAGGGACAGACGGGCTAATTCGATATTATGCCGCAGTGATTGGTTTGCCATCCATCAAATTAACTATGACATTCAATTTCACCTAAAATAGGCATGCTAGGTTTCGATAAGGTAATGTGAAGGTCACAAAAAGAGGACAAGAGCACAAAATTTTATGTCACTGAACCAACTGATTTCAACCAGAACCTTTGAAAAGATAGGGACGTTACATTAGTAATGGTAATATGCAACGAGAAAAATTCCCAGGTTATGCTTTTACATATATCATTAAAACAGGTTATGTCAGAATAAAATATGAAGAGCTCATCAATGGGAAAGGGAACACAGACTTTTTACTCAACCAATGAACCGATTGATTCTAAGTTAAATTTGTTAGAGATAAGAAATGCTCACTAGGCTGCAAGAAGGGAGTAGGGGAGTACTATATCAACTTCAATCTCTTATTTAATTTACTAATTTCACTCCAAATTTGTCTCGGGTAGTTAAGGATAAGTCGCAACAGTTCGGAGTTATAATCAGAATGACTTCACAATTACGGAATCGATTTTAAACCTCACTAATATTGGTTTCTTTCAGAAATTTATTAGATCACGTGTTTTGTAATACAACGGAAATGAATGACTTTCTATATTGATCAAAATATAATACTTGCAAATACTAGGAAAGCTTACATCAACACAAGATTCCTCACGAAAAGGAGATGTATGAAGATATTTCAATACAGACACTCTATCAAAATGAATGATGAGGTCTCTGTATTTTCTGAGGAACTGTGATGACAAATATTTTCATCTCAGTGGGTAGAAAGTTTACAAAATAGTTACTGTTGGATTGACTGATTTACTGAATGAAAAATACATATCGTCACGATACACACACACACACACCCATATATATACACACACACACACACACATATATATATATATATACACACATATATATATATACTGTATGTATGTATACATATACGGAAATGAACACATGAGAATGTGTTTCACAGGAATAAATTTCCGACTGCCAAGTCCGAGAGGTCCTACGGTAAGCTTTCCCGTCAATTTTTATTTTTCTGTAAAAGAAAACTATTGCAGCGGCTTTGTCTGTCCATCTACACTTCATTCTGTCCGCCCTCAGATATTAAAAACTACCGATGCTACAGGGCTGCAAATTGGCATGTTGATCATCCACGCTCCAATCATCAAACATACCAAATTGCAGCCCTCTAGCCTCAATAATTTTATCTTATTTAAGGTTAAAGTTAGCCATATTCGTGCTTCTGGGAACGATATAGGATAGGCCACCACCAGGCCGTGGCTAAAGTTTCATGGGCCGCGCCGAGACCACCGAAAAATGGATCTATTTTTGGTGGCATTGATTATATTATACGTTGTAGCGGCTGTACAAAAAACTCGATTGCGCCGAAGAAACTTCGGCGCATTTTTTACTTGTTATACACAGGAACTCCATGTCATATCCTGCGTTGCCAAATTACCTCAATATTCCATTGTTCTAAAAAGGCGCAATTGTGCGTTTTCAAAACACGTGGGACCGACGACACTGCCCTGTTATAAAACTGATAAGTATGCAAAGTCTTTTATTATTCGTCTGTCCTGTCTGAGAGAGAGAGAGAGAGAGAGAGAGAGAGAGAGAGAGAGAGAGAGAGAGAGAGAGAGAGAGCGTAATGGAGTCAACAATGAAGGGAGGTAGTGAATGAGAGACGATGACGGAGAGCGAGAGAGCGAGGGACAGAAATGATGAAATTAACAACGTTCCATGAAAAGGTCCATTTGCACAATGTATCCTCCTGATATCCACTTGCAACGGCCTTCGCGGAATTACCCATTCGTAGAGGAAATGCCATGATAATTACCCCAATTACTGGCGGAATTACGTGGCCACCGCTGATCGCTGTCATATGTTTGTGTATCGGAGCTAATGGTCCTTGAAAAAAAGAGCCAATTTTGGAACAGCAGACGAGAGATGACTGGAGCACAATATGCTCATACTGAAACTCACTCTATATCAGTTTACTGGTTCTCGGATCTCATTAAAGTTAAGTATACCTTAGTTTAACCAGACCACTGAGCTGATTAACAGCTCTCCTAGGGCTGGCCCGAAGGATCAGATTTATTTTACGTCGCTAAGAACCAGCTGGTTACCTAGCAACGGGACCTACAGTTTATTGTGGAATCCGAACCACATTGTGACGAGAAATGAATTTCTATCACCAGAAGTAAATTTCTCTAATTCTTCATTGGCCGGTCGGAGAATCGAACGCGGGCCCAGCAGAGTGCTAGCCGAGAACTATATCAACCCGTCCAATGAGGAACCTCGGATCTCATTGTGACACTGCCCACCGTAACAGACTCATTCACGTCATTTCAGATGACTCTCCAAGAGCTGCCGTTGCCTTGGTTTTAGGGTCTACAGTACATCCATTGGTCGTCAGCCTTAGCTTTCATTCTACCTTATTCCACTGCCATCTGTAACTGCTACACTGGAACTGTAACAGATGTTTCGGACTTACACTGGTAGACGCCTTTTCTATATCCTATATTAACGCTGCAATAGATAAATCGGCCCTTTTGAATCTTATAACCTGCTATCAAAAAGGGAGTAAGGGATGCTGCATTAATGGCAACAAAAGTGCAAAAAAAAAGGAAGTTTTTTTTTAATTCACAGCTTTGTTAAATTTGATACATGTATACCAAATTTGAGAGAGCACAAACACGTTACACACATGCGTGCAGAAACATACTCAGACACACAGGCAAACAGGCAACAAAGACACATATATTTATATATACATTTACATAAACACACACATATATATGTGTGTGTGTGTGTGTGTGATCCTTCGGGCCAGCCCTAGGAGAGCTGTTAATCAGCTCAGTGGTCTGGTAAAACTAAGGTACACTTAACTTTTTTGTGTATACCGGGGTTCGGTCCCATGTTAGTCAGAATTTTAAATGTTATTTTTGTGGTTCATGTGTTCATTATTTCTATCATATTCACGATGAAGGGGTCAGTCGAATGAAATGTTAGCAACTGAGTCACTGCTGGGTTGGGAACTTGGGTAAAATTCGCTGGTATGTTAGGCGGTAGCCTGCCCGGGGAAAACCTCAGGTACGGAGTAGGCTACTTAGGTTCCAACTTCTTTTGTGACTTACGAGGGTGATTTGCTAACGCCCTTACGTCTCATTTGAAAGACCGGGGTTCGGTCCCTATGTGAGTCATAAATTTATTTGTGTGCCCGCGTTCGTCTGTGTGTCTGAATATGTTTTTACACGCGTGGGTGTAACGTGTTCGTGCTCAGTAAAATTTGGTATACATGTTCATTATTTCTATACATATACATACATACACACATATATATACAGTATATATATATAATATATATATATATATATATATATATATATATATATATATATATATATATACTATACTGTACATAACATATCATATTATAATGAAGTAACGTAAATTCATTTCTTGCATACCCATTTATTTAAATTTAAGTACATTTATTATTAGTTTTGTCCAGTTTTAAAAATTTTGTTTTCGTTTATCATTTGACTCTTGAAGGCTGGACTTGGGTATTTTCACCTCCCCTCAACGGTTGTTTTGCGTTAATAGATACATCACCCATGTAAGAATGTTTCTATTTTCATGCTTGTTGGTGATGGTCTGGCCGTTTGCCGCCCGCTGCCGACTCCACCCGAAATTGACGTGGAGTCTTTGGATGTTGCCTCCAGTCAGTGTACATCGGTCCCGCTTTAGAGGATGTTTAGCACCTTTTTCTTCTGAAGGCAGACATTTATTTTACGTCTATGACACTTCCTTGGCACCCCTACTGCTTGTTTGGAGACGACTATTGGTGGTGCAAACTACTTTGCCACCCTATGAGCCGTGTGCTGCGTTGGCACCTTTATTTATTGACTCTGGTCGTAGGTGGCACCCCGACCCTTATGCCAAGCATTACTCTTGTGCCCTGCCGAGTGTCCTGCGTGGTGTTGCTGCACCTTTCGTCTGCCCTCGCCTTCAGCCTGCTAACATCCTGGGATCGTTACGGGGCCTCCCAGCGCCGAAGAAAAGCGTAAGATCCACTTAAATGTGTTTAAGAAACTCTTCTTACCTTTTTATTTTTTTTCGGACGCTCTGTGTACGCCTTAAGTGTGGACTGGATTCAAGGACGACGCTCCACTGTAGCACTCAGCTGCTTATATTTGTGAATGGACGATTTTATTGATCGACAATATATTCGTATATATGTATATCTCTCCATTTTGGATTAGAATAAGTTAAAGTATGTTTTGTAAATGTATTTTTGTTATTAGTTCAATTAGGCTTAAGGATATTTTCTATTCTGTTTCTCCTTCTAGCGTGTGTTAGCGTAATTTACGCCCAGTTGCAATTGTTTTTCCTACCTTCTACTTATTCCTGTCCCTTTATCTTGGGCGAAAGTTAGCTAGGCGAATGGTGGTGGTTTGTGTATGTTTTGCGAGTGTCTTTTCCTCCCTCGTTCCAGTTTTCAAGGGGAGTTCTTTGTAGTTTAAGTTGGTTTATTTTAATAAACGTATTTGTTAATTCGTCTAGTGTGTTCTTGACCTCCTCCTTTTTGAGATTTTTGCCTTGAATTGTTTATTATCTGACAGTGGCCTACCGAATATCATACTGGTACGAGCTAACAATCAGGAAAAAAAAAGAACCTGAACATACCGAGACCCTATGAGATCTGTGGTTCCTTACAATATCCACAGCATACGTGCAAAAAACTAAAATAATAGCCATCAAGAAGAGAAGGATAATTGCTGATTTATCTATTTTTGTGGTCACATGATCACGTTTTTCAGACATTTGTGGTGAGATATTTCTTTTGTGAGACTTACTTAGCAAAACACCACGACAAAAATTTTACACAACCCGCAACGAATGCTTCCTTCCTAAATGGACGAAAAAACCTTCATCACTTATATTC
>NC_089784.1:37100569-37103069 GCF_040412425.1 Macrobrachium rosenbergii
ATAATAAAAGTCGAATAAATTGGACAGTAGTATATATTTTCCAGTGCACTGGAAATTAGATAGCATAATGTATTTCAACGGTACTTCAAAGCTTTGGTACTATCTTCCTAGTTCCGTATAACCACACGGAACGTTTAAATTCTACTTTTTTCTTCATTTATTTTTGTTTTCCTAAATCCTGGGCTAAATAATTGCATTGTGTTGACTGTTTTGTTATCCTCTACATATAATGTTTACGAAAAATTTAGGTGGCGTTATGCTGTCACTTTCTCTTGCTCTTATGAGTAACCTGTAATCTATAATAAGATGGTTTTGTTAGCAGGATGATAGAATTTGCCATTGAAAAAAATTCAGTCAAAATGAAGAGACAATTACAACAATATTAGCATTTGAATGCCACATAATTAACAGTATATTTCAGAGTAGAAACGATCAGCAGATAATTACATTTGATAAACTAATGTATTTCAGTGGATGACAGCTAATTAACTTAAAATTTTTACTTCTAACGAATACGATAATTTTAAAGGTATCAACTAATAGACAGTCACTTTTTATAAGAACAGTACTTGTGTTTAGAGCTGTATGCTTATTAATACACAATTATTGCCCTCGATCAGTACATGTATTTCAGAGGTAATAAATAATTACCTTTCGATTAACACAGCCACCGAAAATCTACCACAAATCTAGCCAGCTAATCCAGTACCACGAGGATCAGGTTCTCGTTGTTACCGCATATTAATGGCAAGAATCCATTCACTGAGAGAGAGAGAGAGAGAGAGAGAGAGAGAGTGGCGTTCTACCTGAATTCATTTCGAAATCGGAAAATACGGAAACAATATATCTCATCCGTATAGTGCAGCGAGGTGATATTGAAATTCTGATTCTGTAGATACAGGGATCAGATTCTCGCGTCTCTGTGACAGATATGTCGTCTGTGATACGAAGCTTAACATAAAATTCTTTGATGAATTTGATGAAGTTGGCGAATTAGTCCGGTGAAGTGGCTTTGGGAATCTGGTTTCGCTGATGAATTATACTTTGACGAATTCGGGTATGGAAGCAGTGGACATCATACCCTTAATCAACTCTGCTGTAATGATTTACGCGCTTCTGCCGGCCATTTCCGAAAACTGATAAAAGTTACAGACCTTTGTGACACACTTTGGCGATCAGGTGCAATGCAGAGGGTCGTAATGAGGTTTGCAGGCCATTGCAGACAATTACATCTAATCCACAGCCGGGTTTACGGAAATGCAGTTCATTTGATAAATACTCACATTCACCATGCCTTCAATTGAAAAATGAATGCCGTTAGTTCTAATATTATAATTTTTACCAGTAAAATCTGTTAATCCTTTCATTTGGCAATGTTATCCTATAATCCTAATTATTTCATTTCTACAATTCATGGATGATATAAATATATTAGATATAAATCTGTTACGAACCTTGTCAATGGCAGTCGGACCATCTTGAAAAGTCTGCAATTTTTAACACCCAAATTGCAGTAATTAATATACATATATATTTAATGCTGTATATCCAGGAATGAAAACACATTCTTCGTATTTCTCTTGATTGGTTAAGAAAAAAGACACTAGAAAGCCAAGTTTATGCGAAGAAATCTAAAAACACAAGGTTTCGACCTTCACTAAAGTTCTCTCAGCTATACTTGGTTTTCTTAACTTATATATATATATATATATATATATATATATATATATATATATATATATATATATATATATATATATATATATATATATATATATATATATACATATATACACACACACACACACACACACACACACATATATATATATATATATATATATATATATATATATATATATATATATATATGAAACAGTTTGCGTGTGGGAGTGTGTAAAACAATTCACAACGGATTTTCTTATTAATCCACATATGCGAATTTTCACAAGGAGAGCACATCTTTGGATTACAGACTGCTATGTCATCCGCCTCCCCGGCCAAAATTTCATTTGACTGATTTCCTGACAACGCTGTCAGTGAAGCCGCGAATTCTTCATGGAGACAGACATCCGAAAATAATAATCGACAGATCTGTTTCTGTAGGTTTTGTGTACTGATGGTTTGCCGCTTGCAAATGCATTTTTTCAATATGGCAATTATGATATGTTCTATATACTAAGTTTTCTTGAAGTGACGATCCTCTTCGTTTTGAACAGATAAAGCATTTACAATAGAACAGGGCGAAAAATTCGTTGGAATCTATATACGAGGTGTGTCTATTAAATAACGAGACTGATTAAATAACTCACCTTTATTTATATGTATTACAAATTTAATGCTTGTCCCTTTTAATATACTCGCCATTTGCAAAGATACATTGCTGCAGTCTTCTTTTCTACAGGTCGAAGGCATGGAGGAAATCAATTTGTCTCGGCTGTTTCAGCAAATCAGTCGTTTTCTTCTTCACAACACCAACGGACCCAAAACGTGTCCCTTT
>NC_089784.1:37110569-37118069 GCF_040412425.1 Macrobrachium rosenbergii
TTTTTCCCTTAAATATTCTCTTCCAAAAATGAGAATAGTTCTGATAATGTTAGGGTTGAAAATATAATAGTAATCTTTCATCGCGTGACATTTTTGTAACTTAATTTTCGGATATTTTCGTCATCTAAAATGAATTATACTCTTCCCATAGAGTCATTTTAAATGTGTTAATCTAAATATTCGCTATTTTGATTACTTAATCGCTCTGCTTGTTAATTATATTAACCAGGCAATCTATTTATTATTCTCATAAACATTTGCTAATGAAATATACTCAGTAAAATTGGATTTAAGGACTTTTACCAATATACAACTTATTTACTATGTTTTCCTAATATATATATATATATATATATATATATATATATATATATATATATATATATATATATATATATATATATATATATATATATATATCTAGCTATCTATATACAGTATATATTATATACATATATTTGAAAAAATTTGGAAGAGCTAATTAGGATTGGGAGAGGGACGAATTAATAGAGGTGATGAATGGAAACATGAAATGTGAAAATGAGGGTAGAATAATGAACAAAATACGGGAGCTAAGAAGTTTAGAATCAGGAACAGATAAAAAGTAAATGAGATGAAGGGTCAGAGAGAGAGAGAGAGAGAGAGAGAGAGAGAGAGAGAGAGAGAGAGAGAGAGAGAGAGAGAGTAATATATTCTATATGCGCATGAAGCTAAATGAATTATCTTCCTTTTGTTTCAGACTGAGTCGAATATAAATTTCCCCTTCAACTGATTTAGTATCTAGTATTTTGCTAAAACCCAGCTCGCTGAACTAATTACTGATAAGAGACAGCTTATGGTATGGGGACAATATACGTATGAGAGAGAGAGAGAGAGAGAGAGAGAGAGAGAGAGAGAGAGAGAGAGAGAGAGAGAGAGAGAGAGAGAGAATTCAAATCTACAAATATAATTAATACTAACTTCAATCTAAATCAGTGTCTCATGAGAGCAGGTTAAAAATAATATATCGGTAGAAATATGCTGCTCTCATAGAGGCCAAAATTCATCGCAGAGGTAACGAGCGTTACAATATGCCGTAGACATATAATATTACCGAACTTCATCATTATTAAAAAAGTTTCGAAATAAACCTTCACTTGAGCTGCCGGCGAATTTCCGCTGATGCCCCATGACAATTCTCATTACTGAGAACAGGTGCTAATAATTATGTATTTGCGGAAAATACTTTATTCAGCGGCTAATTCTGGAAAATTAAATGCCACGCATTATTCTATTTAGGTCCCCGTAATGCAATTTATTAAAAATAATGATGAATTATCCCTAATTACTTTCTCTCATTAACGGAAATACACGACAGAAGCGATGTGCCTCAATGGTGTATGGGCTGCAAAAATGGGAATTTTGCATTTATAGCTCCATTGCTCGTTCCATAAATACACGTGTACTTAAGAAATTTATATATACATAAACTTGAGTCAGTGAATAAGATAAAGCTAAAGATATTTGTAATGGATAACCAAACAGGCAGAGAAACACTTACTTATAAATGGGCACGTGTATATACATAAGTAGATATGTATATACATAGGCACACATTATGTGCAAAAAGTCACCAAACTGCACGTGAGAAATACATACGTATATCTGAGAGAGAGACACAGTGCTTTATTTGTACACGTGAATGATTTTAACCACTGTATAGGCTGGAAAAATTCATCTGAGATAATTTTTTGTACCCATACTGTTAGAAGAAATACAACTGAATCTGCCTTTATTATGCATTTTAACAATCAACTTATGAATCCTATCAGGTCTTTTTAAATTAGATAGTTATCTTGTTCATAAAATTATAGGGAATTACAATGTCACCTTTTAGCAACAGCCTGTTCTACTAACTGCAGTTTCAGTTCTTAAGCATTTTTAAAGTATTTCTACTTATTGTATGGTAGTGACAATTTATTTTCTCCAAACTACTGATTACTTCCAGTAATGATGTTTTGCTTGTTGATGGCTTTGACTTTTGGGTTGTGAAGTTTTCAATTTTATGTCTCTATTTATTTACTTTTGTACCCCGAAGAAGTGTACGCAATACATGAAAGCGCTTGGTACCTGGTCTTTGATTTTCACCTTTCCTGTGCTTGTCTACACACACACACATATATATATTTATATATACAATTTTCTGGATGGTGGCTGGTAGGAAAAAAGAATAATGACAGTAACTGATAGGACAGGGAAGAGAGGTTCTGTGAAATGGAAACCTGTACAAAAGTATGGATATTTTAATAATGAAGGAAGCGGGAGATGAGAGGTTGAACTCTTAAGGAAAATAAGACGTTGGTCTACAGGGAAATAAATGCAGAGAAAAAGGTTCATGTGCAAATGGATCTCAGAGTAAGAAAGACACTGTCTGCAGTTTGTAGTCCCCAGTCGATGGAGTGAGTATTCTGAGAATTCACTGAATGTGTGAGACAGGAAGGAGGCATAGCTAAATGACACAAGACTGAAATGGGCTAGTATAAGTCTGAAAATGACTGTGGAAGTGACTGTTCACGAAACAAGGAAAGTGATTAAGGGGTTGCAAAGGGAAGGACTCATGAAATTGATGGGATTACATGATACACGAAGAGGTACGGTGGTGAGTGCGACTAAATGGCTACCTAGGAAAGGTAAAGTAAGTTTGGATGAGGAAAATATTCTAAACGAATGGATGGGAGGAATAACATTTTTGCTCCTGTGAATAAATGTAAAAGTAATTGTAAAACTGATGAATTAACGACATTAAGTTACTTTCTAATCATGGAAGGTGTATGTTAGAATTTTGATTGAAAAAGTAAGACAGAGTACATAAAGATTGATGCAGAAAGAGCAGTGAGGGGGCAGACAAAGAACTAGATGTGTGGATCAACAGTTTATTATAATATTACAATGTGAAATATTTGAAATAAAAAAGAAAAGATGTACATGGGTTACAAGGATCTCATAAATAAAGTTTATGACAGAATCGATAGAGGCAATGCGGATGGTGTTGATGCGTGGTACAGAAAAGTGTTGAGAGCAAATAATGGAGGCGAGACATGTGTTAGAATAAATAGATGCCTGTTCAATTTATGAACTGAGGGATATGAGTAGTCAAGGACAGGACATATGAAATACGCACAAAATTGTGGGAAAATGCATCGTAAGTAAAGTGCAGAGTGTCTGATGTTTGTAAATGATGCAGTACCGACTAAGAATAGTAAAGGAAACTACAGAAACTGAGGAAATGGAAAGTGTTTGCAGGAGGCGATAGCTTAAAGTATATCTACGAAAGTGTAGGATTATGAAGGTAAATTGACATTAGGATGATAGAACAATGAAAGTTGATATGTCTGGATGGAGAGTGGAAATCGTTGATATCTTACAGGTATTTATGATTAAATATACGAATGATGATAGGCTCATCAAGAAGTGAGTTACAGAACAATTGAAACAAGGACAGCAGCAGATCGCAGACAAAACACGAGAAAGTGATTTGAAGTGTCTAAGGAAGGAAAGGTGGGATGTTTACATGAGGGGGTCGTTGACTCAGCTCTCCTTTATGAAAGTGAATTATGGATGTTGAATGCAAATGAAAGACAAAGTTTAAAGCTACTGAGATGAACATCATATATGTACTGTATACACTGTATATGTGTACTGTGTGTATGTATGTGTGTGTGTGTGCCCTTATGCGTATCAGAGGAAACGATTTGTTTTATATATATATATATATATATATATATATATATATATATATATATATATATATATATATATATATATATATATACTAGCAGACCAACCCAGCTACCGGAAAATTCTGAATGACAACCGATAAACTCTCTCTCTCTCTCTCTCCCTCTCAACTCTCTCTCTCACTCTTTCCTTTTCTTTTTCTCTTCCCTAATGCCCCCTTTACTCTCTCTCTCTTCCTCTACCTCTCTATCTCTCTCTTTCCCTCTTTCTCCTCCCTAACAACCCTTCAACTCTCTCTCTCTCTCTCTCTCTCTCTCTCTCTCTCTCTCTCTCTCTCTCTCTCTTCTCTCTCTCTCTTCCTGTTAAGATAGTTGATTTAATTTCATTGCCCAGCATTTCTGACATTGTATATTTCACCCCTTCTCACCCCACCATTCCTATTGGGGTTGACCTTGGGTTTATAGGGCATTGGGAGTGTTACTATCCATCCCAGCGTCCTCGAAAACTATGGATAAGATGCTAATTTCTGCCCTAGGAGAGCTGTTAATCAGCTCAGTGGTCTAGTAAAACTAAGGTATACTTAACTTTAACTTCTGTCATTTCTGACATTTTATTTTTCACCCCTTCTCAACCCCCATCCTGTCGGGGCTGAGCTTGGATTAAAGGGCACCTGGAGTGTCACCAACCATCTCAGCGACCACGAAAACTATGGATTAGCACTAATATCTGTCGTTTTCGGTTATTTTTACACTCTTTGGTGCCAGCGATGTCTTAGCCCCCCACCCCACCCCCAGTATTCATTTCCAGATAGTAAGTTATATGCATACCAAAACGATGTATGATAAATTCATAGAGTTTCTTTAGTTACTAAGTCTATGGGCAGAACCAGCCCTATTTCAGGGAAGCCCTTCCCACCCCAACCCCCTTTGGTGCCCTTTGGTGCTAGTGATGTCTTACCCCCCACAGTATTCTTTTCAAGATAGTAGGTCATATGTATACTTAGTTTGGTTGAAATTGCTCAATGTGTTTCAGGGTTATGCTGGCACATACACATACATCCATTTATATATATATATTTATATATATATATATATATATATATATATATATATATATGTATATATATATATATATAAATATATATATATATATATATATATATATATATATATATATATATATATATACATGCACTGAAAAAGCTTTTAAGAAAGCAAAAATGTTTAATCCGACCAAAGGTAAGAAATAAATTTAAAAGATGGAAACTCGAAATAATAAAAAAATGAGAACGTTAAAGAAAACTTGTGCTTAGTCTCGCATATTCAATATGAACTAATGGTGGAGCGAAGTTTGATCATTTTATGTTAATAACATTTCTTCTCTGTGAAACTTAGCGTACAATTTAAAATGTTCATATTGTTTCTGATATAAAAATCCCTTTTTTTTACGGCCCAGCCAACTTTATATTAATGGATTATAGTTATGATTATTTCATCAAAGCTTTTGTAAAAATCACAACTGTTACGATAATCTGCGAGATGCAAGTCAAGTTTTCCCGTGACAAGAGTTAATACTCACCGATGAAGTAGTTAGTCCCCACTTGAAGGAATCTCGGCGTGATGGTGACGATTCCTTCGGGGCTCGTCTCTCCTATCTGACCTCCTTCTCGGGTACTGCACGAGGACCACTCCGAAACGCTCGCCTGTGAAGTGAGGGGAAGGAGGGCGGCTGTGAGCGTCATTTACGGGTGCATAAGTGCTAGAGACAGAGGGAGTTTTAGTTCTAGGAGAGAGAGAGAGAGAGAGAGAGAGAGAGAGAGAGAGAGAGAGAGAGAGAGAGAGAAAGCATAAGTTCCAGACAAAGACAGAGGGAAAAAATGGGTATATTGAGCTCAGAATCCTAAAATAGCCTGAGAAGTATTACTGTAGGTCCCTTCCCCAGGTCCGTTCTTCCTAAGAGTTACCCACGTTTCTCTAAACAAATCTAATAATTTCCTGCTAATCACAGGGTCCATCTATTAAAATTTTCCTAAAAACTACACAAACATAACTCTTCCTGTGGTCCTGGTACTAAAGAGAAAAAGACATAAGGCAATAAAAAAAAAGGCTGGAAAAAAGGCAAACATACGCAAAAGAGACCACATCGACGCAAACGTGGAGGTAATATATCTTGTAGAGAGATTCAGAAACAGTGTCTTGGAGAGAGAGAGAGAGAGAGAGAGAGAGAGAGAGAGAGAGAGAGAGAGAGAGATAAACCCACTTAAAAGGGGTTAACAATTCTCTTCACAAAAATATTCCCCCATCTGAATTTGTAATCTATTACCGGGATGTCTTGCTTCAGCCAGAGATAATGGAAGTGGATTACGAGCGGGAGAGACCCGGAGTGATTACTAGGGATTACCAAGGAAAGGATGGAACTAGAGGGGAGTGAAGCATTTATGCAAATGGAAAAAATGGGATTATTTCTTGTAATTAGACAGTCAATTGCATCTAAGAAGGAGCAAGCCAAAAATGAGGTACTCTCAATGTATTTTACTTTTAAAAGGAAATTATTGGAAAGGAATCACGTCATTTGGTATTCTAAAATCCTTTGATTACAACGCCTTTTCTACATTGACCGGCGAAGAAGACGTAATCGGATATAAGACAATCAAAAGGTAAAACATGGAAGATATACAATTCATTCTTTTTGCCTAAAGTGGTGAAAAGTTTCTCTATTTTACTAACCTATTTTTTTGGATTTTTCTTAGAGACTAGTTCTGTTATATCTGATTTCTTGAGGCCCATAATTTTTTCTGTCGTTCGTTAAATTCGTAGAAGCGCTGATCTGAATATAAAGCGGCGACATAAAACAAAATATCCTTCTAGAGAAGTGCTGGTGTGCGGGGCAAATGTTTCTCGCTTTTCTACCCTTGGTTCTCTCTAAGGACAAGTGGGTCATCCCGTATGTAATTGCACGGCAGTTAGGAAAACGAAAACGATCATCAAGAACGATACACAGAAAGCAAAATGGACTATTTTGTTCGCAAGAATACAGAGGACGGCCTCTGCACAGTCTCTAAAATGGAAGCTCCTTGCTCACTGAAAACTTGTATGACGGTTTCATTTAGAAAAGGGGTTTCTATTTATAAGGAAAATTACATCAGAACTTTATCGCACAGAAGAAAATAAACGAATCTGGAGGATGACTTCGATAGGTTAAGCATATAGTTTCGAACTAGCAATTTTCATATCCGCTCTTGGAAAACCTAAACGAAGAAAATCAAAGGCACCGAAAATTCTTCTTATTTTTACTTTTGTTTGCTGGACATATATGGCATAATTCTTCTACAAACTGGAAATTTAATGCAGAGAATGACTCCGAAATATATAGCTAGACCAATGTCTACAAACAACACTTCTGGGAAATCTAGTCAGTGTAAAACAACGGCGTCAATCAAATTATCTTTCAGCTATTCGTACCGTAGAAATGCATAATATACCGAGGTTTTCATATTAAAAACAGACAAAGCGTGCATCAGAACATGAAATTACTTAATTACATGTACGTCGCACAAAACGGCATGTAATCAAAATCTTTATCTTTAACTTAGCTTGTGAAATGGAGAATTAGATCTGCGAATCGTAATAAAGTTTTCATGAACACTAAATTAGAGTGACCCAGGAACAGCGCTAAATACTTATTTGCTAATTTACTTGAGAGAGAGAGAGAGAGAGAGAGAGAGAGAGAGAGAGAGAGAAAGGGGGAATAGTTATTTTTAAATTTTTGTGTAGTAAAATAAAA
>NC_089784.1:37123069-37238069 GCF_040412425.1 Macrobrachium rosenbergii
AAAAATTTATAAAAATATATTGCTCATTGCTCACACTTCCCTCTTTCCATTAACAGTAAAATGCATTTACTTGTACACTCGATTTTGGATATGCGGTGTGAAAAATGCCAAAAATTCTTTTAAGGAATATAAAAGAGGGAGAGGAAAAAACGTTTACCTTTCATTCATACATTTTTCACTCGGCAAAGAAGAAATATAAACGAAAAACATCTGCCTCAACTGTGCAGAGTCGGAGAGAACCTTTAAGGGGACTCGAGTGCTTTGTTTCTGGACAATGCTGGGATAAGCAATAAAAGTGCAAAACGGAAGGACTCCGGACTGGACATCGAAGCTGTATCCTATGGAGTGTTTTAACCAATGTCCAGGAGGCAAGGTTAAGATCAGGAGGGATTTGCTAGTTTTAAGAAAACAAAACTCTCCATATTTGGTTAAAGATAATAAACTTCGTTCACTCTGACATTTTTGTTATGTAATTATTTTAAGATATTAATTTAATGTTATACGCTAAAAAAATACATGATACAACCTAATATCAAAACTTGTTTTGGTAAAAAACCTGAAAAAACAAGATGAGAAAAAGTGAGTGACCAAATAAAAAGATTCTGTCACTATAATATGCAAGGCAATATGTCAGAATGGTCTGGATATGCAAATTATATTGCATGAAATAATCATGAAATGCATTTATCAAAGCAATCTCGCAAAGGCCGAGAGAGAGAGAGAGAGAGAGAGAGAGAGAGAGAGAGAGAGAGAGAGAGAGAGAGAGAGAGAGAAACAATACTGGCTTACTGAATTTGCACAGTACTTTCATGCTCCTATTTCTTCATTTATTTCCTATAAGGCAAAAAAGTATACAAGAATAAACGAATGAAAAATAAATAAATAAATAACAAAATAAACTGAGAAGGAAAATACTTTTGAGCTGTGACTATGTCTTTCTTTTAAACATACCGGTGACCCCTCATCCTTCAACCAGCCAGGGACTAAGAGATACAAAAAGGACATTAACATACAAAAGTGACTCCGTACATCCATCTTTCTGGCGTCTCCAAAGTCAGCGGAACTTGGTTCTTTCAAGATCTTGTCACTGATTTTTTTTTTCTTACATAGTCCGCTTTCAGTTTTCTTCGAAAATTATTTTTTCCCCCCAAGTTCCATACCTATTCTATACCTAACACCTCTGACACCCAGCTACACAAGAACCCAGCTCCTAGAAGAAAGGCCTGGACAGATGACGTGGAGAAGGACTCAAGACAGAATACAGAAGTTACTTATGTTCCCGGGGCTCACAGGTCATGGTGCTTAGCAATATTTCTCTCTGTCTGTCAGATTGTCTCTTTAGAGAAAACATGTTTAAATTCAGCTTTAATCACTTCATGCAAGACTGATTAGCAATTAAAGTACAAAGGTAAAGGAAGGCTATATTTTAACGGCTAAAAATGCGACTTATAGTTATTTCCTTCGAGAAAATAATGCGAATGAAGGCAGGAAACAAGAGAGTAAGAAAACAAGAAATTGTCTTTCACTAAATAGTTAACACACAACGTAATAATGGTCTGGATATGCAAAACACTTCTGTGTGAAGTAGTCATGCATTTGCATTTATCAAAGCTACCTCGAATTCAGAGAGAGAGAGAGAGAGAGAGAGAGAGAGAGAGAGAGACACACACAGACTTCACCCACACAAATATACACACGGTCGCGCAAAGGCTCGCACACACACACACATACACTTATACTAGCAGACGTACCCGGCGTTGCACGGTAAAAACTCAAAGCGTATAACACACCCAGACTGTTGAATATACCCAAAGCACAGAACACACCCAAAGCGTAGAAGACACCCGGATATTTATTTATCCCAACCTTCTATTAGACAGGAAAAGGTATCAAATCTACCTACAGTGTAATGCCAAAAAATTTTTATTTATTGGTTTTTAAAAATATGAATAGAGTTTACACATTATAAAGTAAAATCTTTCACAAATTCACTATAATACTACTTTAACAAAAAGCTTGATTGTAAACAACATTTATAGTTTCACCATTAGTAGCGAGAATAAATAAATTCTTGGGAAGAACATGACGATCTCAAATCCACTCCACAGTACTTAATCGACTGTCCCCGTGCCTTGTTGATCGTGATCGAGAACGCAAGTCTCACTGGAAATTACAATCTCTTACATTAAAAGGGAGATCCGTCGGAATGAGTGGTATCCATGGGATAAAAACTGTTTACTCTCTCCCTTTCCTGTTGTGATAGTTGCTTCAATTACATCGGCCAACACTTTTCACATTTTATATTTCACACCTTCTCAACCCCAATTCCTATCGGGGCTGAACTTGGATTTAATTAAAGGGCATCGGGAGTGTCACTATTTATCTCAGCAACCTTGAAAACTATGGATTAGACACTAATATCTGTCATTTTTGACATTTTATTTTTAACCCCTTCTCACCTGGCCCCCTTCCTGTCGGGGCTGAACTTGGAACTGAAGGGCATCGGGAGTGTCACTATTCACCAAACCGGCCTTGAAAACTATGGATTAGACACTAATATCTGTCGTTTTAGGTTATTTTTACAAGTCACCCCTTCCCACCCCCACCCCCTTTGGTGCCAGTGATGTCTTGCCCATACAGTATTTTTTCCAGATAGTAAGTCATATGTATACCGAAATGAGGTATGATAAACCCATAAAGTTGATTTAGTTACTAAGTCTACAGGCAGAACCAGCCCCGTTTCAGGGAAGCCCTTCCCACCCCAACCCCCTTTGGTGCCCCTTGTTGCTAGTGATGTCTCACCCCCACAGTATTCTTTTCCAGATATTAAGGCATATGTATACCAAGTTTGGTTGAAATTGTTCAATGCATTTCAGAGTTATGCTCGAACATACAAACATACATACATACATCCATTTATATATATTTATATATATATATATATATATATATATATATATATATATATATATATATATATATATATATATATATGATTTACATAAGGACTGACCCTCTTTCAAATGAGAGTCCGTCCAGGGCATTAGCAATTCCCTCACGAAGGGCCTAGAAGACGTTGGAACCTTAGCACTACGTACCCGAGGTTTATCCCGGCAGGCATCTGCCGCTTAAAATACCAGCAAATTTTACCCAACTTCCCGACCCAGTAGCGAACGAATTACCAACATTTCATTGGACTTACCCCTTCACCGTTATATCCGATGGAAACGAACACATGGGAACGTGTTTCACAAATAAATTTCTGACTCACATCAGGACCGAACCCCTGTCTTTCAGGTACGGAGTACTTAGGTTCCAACTTCTCTTATGACTTATGTGAAGGAATTACTAATGCCCTGGATTCTCACTTGAAAGACCGCTGTTCGGTCCCGATGTGGGTCAGAAATTTGTTTCTGTGTAACACGTTCCTGTGTGTTCATTTCCTCCATATATATATATATATATATATATATATATATATATATATATATATATATATATATATATATATATATATATATATATATATGTATAAAAAAGAGAGCAATGTTATTCTTGAGAAATTTTCATAAGTCGTTTTACGCTTTAGGTACAAATATCCTATTTATGTTTCCCTCGTGTCTAACGCCAGAGGAATTTTTCTTTCAAGTACTTGCCAGGATTTTTGTCAGACTGTTTTCACTTAACTCTAAAATATCTCCCATCTTATATGTGACCGAATCTTTTTCCCTATAGGCAGCATCTCTAACCCCTCTGATCCTTCTTTAGTCAGGCCACGAATATTGTGACACTAGATGATTCACATTCAATCAGTCAACCTTTCCTCCATAAAAGCGGTATGAGGAAGGATGACTTGGGATAAGATTCAAGTCCGAAACTAGGAGTAATATTTTGCTCGGACTTTTAGATACAAGAAGCAAATATGACTTGGTTCTGACCAATGCTGAATTTCCACGAGTCTTTCTTTTTGCCTGTATCTTTAACGAGAAATATATCTCAATTCATTTCAGTATCAAGTGTTAAGCAATTAGAAATTTAAGGGGTTATGTACGAATAAGAAAAATCATAGAACTCGAAAATCCACGTGACTGAGTGTCAGCTTAAGAGGCGTGGAACTATAATAAATTCTTTTTCCCGGTAGCTAATTTACAAATGTTGTATGACAAGGAAAAAATGAAACCGGTTACTTTTGGGAAAAACTGAGAAAGGACAAGGCAAACGGGAGAGTAAATACACAAGAAATAATCTTTTTACTTAAATAAATGCCGCAATATGCCAGAACGGTTTGAATATGCAAAACATATTGCATGAAATAGTCATGAAATGCATTTATCAAAGCAATCTCGCAAAGGCCGGAGAGAGAGAGAGAGAGAGAGAGAGAGAGAGAGAGAGAGAGAGAGAGAGAGAGAAGAGAGAGAGAGAGGAACGAACTTCCTATGAATTAGAGATGCTATATATCTGCTTATTCAATTTCTAACTCTCTCAAATACACACACACGCACACACACAATAAAAATATATATATATAATATTATATATATATATATATATATATATATATATATATATATATATATATATATATATATATATATATATATATGTGTGTGTGTGTGTGTGTGTGTGTGTGTGTGTGTGTGTGTGTGTGAAGAGGGATATTAAGCAAAAAAAAAAAAAAAACTGAATTAACATAGAATTTACCTTTCACAAGGAAGAATTTTGCGTGAAAGCTCTTCACATGATTGAGTGAATTCGATAATAGCAGGTAATTTTTTACCTATCTTTTTAAATTTATAAGATACACGTTTAATACAGAGAAACCGATACGTATACACACATATATATTTTACACACACACACACACACACACATATATATATATATATATATATATATATATATATATATATATATATATATATATATATATATATATAATGTGATGTGATAAATATACATATATGTACAAAGACGAGAGAGAGAGAGAGAGAGAGAGAGAGAGAGAGAGAGAGAGAGAGAGAGAGAGAGAGAGAGAGAGCAATATTGGTCACAAGAAATTTGCACAATACTTTTTACGCTTCGCTTCCTCTACCTATTTCGCTTCATGGCACAAAACATTAAGATGAACCCAAGAAAAGAAACTCAGAAAAGAAAACAATATTGAGCTGAGACTTTGACATTCGTCGAAACATACCGGGGACCTCTTCATCCCCAGCACGGCCGCAGACTGGGTACCAGAGGACTCAAGAGATAGAAGAAAGATACGTAGATAAAAAAAGTACGTCTCTGTTTAGCTATCTCCCTCGCTTATCCTAAGTCAGCGAAACTTTTATTTCAAAATCTTGTCATTGATTTTCGTTACAATGTCCTCTTTTAGCTTCAAAATCTCTCTCTCTCTCCACTACGCACCAGCATCAATAATGCAGCGATTATTCAATGCATTACCAGCTCATCTGAGGAACATATCAGGAGTGAGCGTTGATGGGTTTAAAAATAAGCTCGACAAATATCTAAGCTGCATCCCAGACCATCCAAGATTGGAAGATGCAAAATATACCGGAAGATGCATTAGCAATTCTCTGGTAGACATCAAAGGTGCCTCATACTGAGGGACCTGGGGCAACCCGAACGAACTGTAAGGTCTGTAAGGTCCGTAAGGTCTCTCTCTCTCAATAGTTTTCTCATCCGAGCACGTAGCAGATCTACTCTCAGTGACCCCCATTCCATTTGCTCATTCATCGGCACTCTAAGCTCCTTTTGGATGCGGGCGAGTGGGTAGATGTGTGGCGAATCAGTTCAGGACCTGACAGTTATATTTTGTTCCCATGGCTTTAAAGACACAGTAAGAAAATGGGCTTTTGTAAGAATAAATCGTGCAGCTTCTATCCTAAGGGTGCAGCTGGTATTACGAAGGTCGGGTAAGTTATTCCTATAGGTCAGATGGAATCGACACAGGACATCAGTTATGTATTTTACAAAATACTTCTTCTAATGATACAGATGTAAGGTGAGATTATAAATGACAATCTAGCTTGCAAACATCAAAGAGTTCACAGCTAAAATATATAAGTGAAACTGTAATCTTACTTTTTCTTTGGCAAATGACTGAAAAACATAGAAAGAGAAAAATCCACTCTACTAATACGTTAAGAACTTACCACGGAAACAACCATAGTAATTTGTCAGGATAACTTTTATATTCATCATAAGATTCATTAATCTAAGCCATCTCGAGAGAGAGAGAGTGAGAGAGAGAGAAATAATACCACTGACAAATTTACACAATACATTATGCGCTTCACAATCTTTATTTTTCCACCCTTGAAGAAAAATATCTAAAGAAAATATAGAAAAAACAACGAATCAAAATATTACTTCGGAAACGAAAATACCTTTGAGTCAAGTCTGCCTTTTCCTTTATCTTAAACATACTAGCAATGCCCTCATTCTTCACCCAAGCAGGACCTAAAAGATCAAAAAAAGATAAAGAAGAAAGATGCAGAGATACAACACTGTGTCTCCGTTTATCCATCTTCCTGTCTCCGACGTCAGCTAAACTTTTCTCTCAAGTTCTTGTCATTGATTTCCGCTACAATGTTCTCTTTTGATTTTAAAAACCTGCGATATTTTTTCTACCCAACATTTTCCTTTTCTCACGATTTAAGTCCTACCTCCTTTGTCTCCCCGTCCCCGTCCCGTCCCCGTCCCCGTCCCCGTCCCCGTCCCCGTCCCTGTCCCCGTCCCGTCCCCGTCCCCTCCCCTATCCCCGTCCTGTCCCCTGTCCCCCCTCCGTCCCCGTCCCCGTCCCCCTCCCCTTATATTCCGGCCGGCTACACACCCCAGAGACCCTACAGAGTTACTTTACAAGGGCGCATTAAAGTTATGACCCAGAAATTATATTTTAATGTCTTAAACTCTTATGACATAGGACCTAAGGTTGCCTTTTGTTCGAGAATAGCTCTGCTTCTCCCTGTCCGTCTGCTAGTCTTCTACTCTTTCTTTTACAAGATATGACCCATTCTTTACTTCAAAATTAATCGCCATTTGAAAGATCTTAATGAACATTATCTTTTTAGACTGAGTTTTACCTCATGTACAGATATCTCTATAAACAGGTGCTATCATTATCGATAAATGGGAACAGTTATGAACGGGTAAATATTACATTCGTTAATGCATGAATTTAGCTTTTTTAATGAAATATTCAGTTAAACACCATAATCTCTGTTTATCTGAATTTCCCCTGAGAAAATCAATTTTCCTGTGAATGACTTAATAAAATTCAGTGTTATTTAGAAAGCAATATGTTCTGTAACAAAAATAACTATAATGCTAAAAAAACCACGGTGTCGCAACTAAATTGTTGTTCATTAAAAATCCACAGTAATTTCAGTTTCTTGTATTTTGGTCAAAGGTTACAAGTAGAGACTTTAGTTTTAAACACTGATGAGGGACACCTCACAGGTGTTCAAAAGTCCCTAACCAAACCTTGGACCAAACCGTAAGATATTGAAATAATAATAATAATAATAATAATAATAATAATAATAATAATAATAATAATAATAATAATAATAATAATAATAATAATAATAATACTATCTTGGAAGAAGATCCTCTTTGAGGCAAACTTCGTTGAAAAGAATAGTACTCTGTATGCCATTAAACTTATATTGTGCCTTCTCAACGTGGCGTATAAGTTTCTTTGTTTCAGCAGGTAAATTATAAAGCAGCTGTCTGAAGTTCACTTATTACTCTGACGCTTCGGCAGTCCTAGGTACCGTTGGAAGGAGGCGAATGGCACTAGGAGTACATGCAGGGAATAATTATGCCAGAAAACGGGCATACAAAGAAGGAGGGCGATTTCTTATTGGTTTGTCATATTCAGGAAGCTCTCCTAATGGCTGTGAGTCTGGCTGAGCAATGCGGGCACTGACTGGTTGGCACCCGGGGCTCTGCTCGTGGTTTGAGGAGGAAGGCGGCTGTAACACTGTCTCAGGGGCGCACCTCGTTGTTTTCGTGATGGTGATTGGCAAGAACGGGTTTTCCTGAGTGACATTTAGAGTAAGTTTCTACAAAAGAATGGCGAGGGCCTCCTTGTAGCGGAGGTGGCAATGGTATATGTCACCGTCGAGGAGTGTTGTATTCTTTACAATCTGCTGGCGTTGGAGGTCGTGTCCGTGTTCCTCATGCAGTGTTGGTACACTGCCCTTCATGCAGATGGACGGCGATCTCTTAGAGAGCTTTAGAGTCGTTGTCATTGTAAAAATATCAGTAAGAAAAGACGTTGTCTAGATTAGAAGCGTCTTCAGTTCAAACTTTAACGCCGTTGATCCATTCAGCCATTTTCGGGGCACAGCCTTAAAAATAGGTGGCCCTAGACCTTTTTTTCCTTCTCTCTCTCTTTTTTAACATGGGACCCTAGGGCATGGCTGACCTAGGCCGGAGGAACTTGACTGTACTTCCGACGGGGCCTCTTCTCCCCTTTCTTTGTCTATTATTCTATTAGTGAAGTGGGCAATTGTCCTCGATAAGGTGAAGTCTTTTTGTTCAAAATAGATCTTTTTCTGTATTTCGTTGACCCCACTTACTGTATATGTTGTTATCTTATTCTAAAATACCTAGGTTAGGGTAAGGTTTTAAGTCTCGATGGGGTTCATGTTGGGAAGAACCATTGCGAAAGAGTTAATTACATCTGGCGACTGCTTTGGCTAATTAACGACTGTCTTTGAGGTTAACTTTTGGCTTCACTGGCAGATTACGTGTATTCTTGGTCTGCAGGGCCGTAAAATTACGTAAATTGAATAATACTGATTAACAGTTAGAGAGGCGAGTCGTTGTCGTACCAATGTAAGATTGGTGGCATCCATTCTCGGGGCACAGTATTTGGTAGACCACTCCTCTCCTCTTCATGGGACCGCTGCTGATGGAGGGGCTGTACTTCATGGGGCAATGGGCAGTCCTCAATCCTTAAAACAGATCGTAAAGTTGACCATTGTATCTACTTTGGCAGGGGTTACATAAGCCCAAAAGATGTTCATCTGGGCTGCTTTGTCTTTCTTATACTTCATTTCTCGATCCCCCTTGGAATAACTATGTTTCTTCACGGAAAGTTCTCAGGTTAATACCACCTGCCGACGCCATTCTCGACACCCTTACTACTCCACGGAAGGTTATCCGCCGTTAACTAGTGTCTGGGCGACATATTCAAGTTCGTCGGAGGTGGCACTCCAGGAAGAACAGTGAAAAAGGTCAAAGCAGATGTAGGCATTTATTACCAACGTTTGGAATTTATCTGGACACTTTCTGATGCCACTGAGGCACAGCCCGATGTTGGATGGTTGCCTGTAGACCTTTGTCTCAATGCCGTGGGAACTGCTGGCAACATGGACGTCTAAGAATGAGTTTGTATCATCAGTATTTCTCTGGCACGTGAAATGGAGGCCTGATTCATCTTCGAATGTTCGACGAAGTGTCTACTAACCGTAGAGGATTGTGTCAACATCGAGAGCAGAGCACTGGGACAAGATCTGTAAACCAGTGAAGACGAGTGGCTAAGAAGTGCATGAGAAGAAGGACTGATAAAAGTAGACGATGACCCAGAAATATACAGACAGGAGAATGAAAAACAGAACAGAGGAATGGCATAACAAACCAATGCACGGACAGTACATGAGAAAGACTAAAGAACTGGCCAGCAATGAAACATGGCAGTGGCTACAGAGGGGAGAACTCAAGAAGGAAACAGAAGGAATGCTAACAGCGGCACAAGATCAGGCCCTAAGAACAAGATATGTCCAAAGAAGAATAGATGGAAATAACATCTCACCCATATGCAGGAAGTGCAATATGAAAAACGAGACTATAAACCACATAGCAAGCGAATGTCCAGTGTTGCACAGAACCAGTACAAAAAGAGCATGATTCAGTAGCAAAAGCCCTCCACTGGCGCCTGTGCAAGAAACACCAGCTAGCTTGCAGTAACAAGTGGTACTAACATCAACCTGAGGGAGTGATAGAAAACGATCAGACAAAGATCCTCTGGGACTATGGTATGAGAACAGATAGGGTGATATATGCCAATAGACCCGACTTGACGCTGATTGACAAAATCATGGATAAAATATTACTCATTGATGTCGCAATACCATGGGACGCCACGAGAAAAAATTGATAAGTATCAAGACCTGAAAATAGAAATAAGAAGGATATGGGATATGTCAGTGGAAATCGTACACATAATCACAGGAACACTAGGCACGATCCCAGGATCCATGAAAAGGAACCTGGAAAAACTAGAAGCCGAAGTAGCTCTAGAACTCATGCAGAAGAGTGTGCTGTTAGAAACAGCGCATATAGTGAGAAAAGTGATGGACTCCTAAGGAGGCAGGATGCAACCCGGAACGCCACACTATGAAAACCACCCAGTCCAATAGGATGACTGTCATAAAAAAAATAATAATTATAATATATAGATAGTAGACTCTTTCAAAACATGTAGTGTTGAATGTTATTGCAGCATAAGCTGCATTCAGTTTATACAGTTTTAATGTTATTGCAGCATCAGCTGCATTCAGTTTATACAGTTTTCTCTATCTCCATAACAACTGATTTTTCAGGGTTACTGCATTCTGCCAGTAAAAAATCCTGTAACCCTGAAAAGTCAGATATTAAGGAGCTAGAGAAAACTCTATATAAGTTAAATACCTCTGATGAAGCAATAATAATAATAATAATAATAATAATAATAATAATAATAATAATAATAATAATAATAATAAAACAAACGATAATACACAAGGCCCTCTCTTGTAGGTTTTCTGAAGTATCTAATAACAATCCGAAATTCAATTAGTTTTGAAGGGATTATGCACCATTCTGGAAAGCTAATGAATTTTTGAGTGTTTTAAAACCAGCTTCAAAGATATTAACCCAAGAGGGCCATTGCATGTCCTTTACTTGCCAAACTGTGATTGCTCTCTGTATTATAACTTAATAACAAAACAACGTTTTTGTTCTCCAAGTTTTCATAATTATCTTTCATATGTATATCATTCCAATAAAATAATGAAAATGGCACACACCATCATTCTTACCTAAACATGGAAAGATGCAGCTCTTTCCTACCATGCAAAAAAATCACTTGCATTGAAATTTCAAAGGTAACACGCTGAGTTTCGGGACGGTATATAACGTCCATAGGCTGAACGAAGACTCGAGATTAGCCTCTGTAAAATTAAGTGATATGAAATTAGATAAGTGATGTAATTAATTTGTGCAGTAAATTTCTTTCATATGCATATACAGTACACATACATACATACATACACACATACATATATATATATATATATATATATATATATATATATATTATATACATACATATATATATATATTATATACATATATATATTATATATACATATACATATACATATATATATATATATATTATATATATATATACATATATAATATGAAAGAAATTTACTGCACAAATTTTATTACATCACTTATTTAATTTCATATCACTTAATTTTGCAGAGGTTAATCTTGAGTCTTCGTTCAGCCTATGGACGTTACATACAGTCCCGAAACTCAGCGTGTTACCTTTAAAAGATTAAGACGATTTATGGTTATATAAAAAAATCTATTTTCGAAAACAATATTTAGAAAGAATATACTTGATTCAGTTTAGTCTCTCAAAACCTTTTATGTCCGTTTTCTAAAAGTTTCATAACAATCGGAGCTTAGCATATTTTATAAGAAAAGTTTCTAAAAGTATTTCAGCATTAGAGAAAATAGTTTAGATTCGTTATCATTTTGAACAGGGTTAAGTGAGATTTTTAAAATAATGTATTAATTTAAAATTAGAGGTATTTCAATAATTAGAACCACATACTATTTCGAATTTATATTTATATTTATTAAAAGATATTTTAGAACCTCTTCTGTCTAAGGCAAACCTTAAATCAGCATACACGATTTCTGATAAAACAGCTGATCAAAAGATTAGAACAATTAAAAAAAAACTTTGCCCATAACCACATATCATCGTATCCGACGTCGGTTAAGTACCCTAGAAAACTGCAATCATATCAGTCATCAAATGAAGGTACCCCACTGGTCTCCCACCCATAAAAAAATGAAGGGCCGACGCTACTAAGCCATTGAGGAAATCCCGTGTCGGAGATTATTTTGGGGTCCTTCATGCGGAACTCATCACGACATTCTCACGATCACGCCGAGTCTCTCTTTGGGACTCAAAAGGAGATAAGAATAACAAAAAGCTTCAAGATGAAGCTAGAGATGTGGGAAACCAGAGAAAGGAGAATACAATGTCTTCAGTACACACACACACACACACACACACACATATATATATATATTTTATGTATGAGAAAATGGGGTATATATATATATATATATATATATATATTCGATTCTGATAGAGTCAGATATATATATATATATATATATATATATATATATATATATATATATATATATATATATATATATATATATATATATATATATATATATATATATATATATATATATATATATATATATATATATATTTATATATATATATATATATATATATATATATATATATATATATATATATATCGGGGAAAGGCACTCGATACAATTGTTAATTTATTGCTAATGCCGACGTTTCACAACTACATTGTTCCATTTTCAAGGCTGAAATACAGCGAGTTGACTCTCAATAATTATTTATAAAAACATTTAAAAACATAACCACTAATTAAAAACACTACAGTATTATCTCATTTAAAATGTCAATTCTTTTAAAAATATCATAGACACCATGACACTAAAAGAAGGACCTACCCAGACGGGAGCTAAAACGAAACTATTGAAACAAGGAGAGAAAAATACAAAACGAAACAAAAACAAAAATAGAAAAAGAGAAAAAAAAAACAAGGTAACGATAAGGCAAATTGGGCCATCAAGCAACAAACAGTTGAGTAGATGATGTTTGGGTGTTTAATGATGGAACAGGTAGTTTTATCATTATGGACTCTAAAGTTGTTAAGTCACTGTCTTTCTGTGTTTGTCCTAATGTTCAAAAATCTTTGTTGTCTTGTATGGATGTTTTGCTTAATTTGGAATGGTTCCTTATGTTGGATTTTTCTGGGTTGGACAATCTGCTCCCGGTTCTGAAGCTAACTCCTCTATGGGCGTACCCTCAGCAGTCTTTTGGTACATCCAACGTAAGTCCCCTGGTTACACCTGGGGCAAGTATATTTGTAAACGACGTTTGATGTAAACAACGGACCAACTTTGTCCTTGATCTTGAGCTTCTGTCATTTTAATTTTAAATTAAACTCCATTTCTACTCTCCTCCACAGGGCCTTTAACACTCATCGAACTGGATGACCTTCCACACTGTACAAAAAATGAAAATGTTTGCAACGTTCCCTTACCTATATGAAGACAATTTTAGGAAAAAATGTCTAAATTTATTTCATACAGAACTGCCTGCCTTGAATCTAAAATTAATCCCCAAAAATCCTTGCACCATCGGGTCTTTTTTCACGCTCAAGGACAAAGTTAGTCCGTTGTTTACATCAAACGTCGTTTACAAGTATACTTGCCCCAGGTGTAACCAGGGGACTTACGTTGGATGCACCAAAAGACTGCTGAGGGTACGCAGAGACGCCCATAGAGGAGTTAGCTTCAGAACTGGGAGCAGATTGTCCAACCCAGAACATTCCAACATAAGGAACCATTCCAAATTAAGCAAAACATCCATAGAAGACAACGAAGATTTTCGAGTAATAGAACAAACGCAGAAAGACAGTGACTTAACAAGTTTAGAGTCCATAATGGTAAAATTAACTATTCCATCATTAAACACCCAAATATCATCTACTTAACTGTTTGTTGCTTGATGGCCCAATCTGCCTTATCGTTACCTTGCTTTTTCTCTCTCGTTTTTCTGTTTTTGTTTCGTTTTGTATTTTTCTCTCCTTGTTTCAATAACTTCGTTTTAGCTCCCGTCTGGGTAGGTCCTTCTTTTAGTGTCATGGTGTCTGATATTTTTAAAAGAATTGACATTTTAAATGAGATAATGCTGTAGTGTTTTTAATTAGTTGTTATAATAAATGTTTTTCCGAATAATTATTGAGAGTGAACTCGCTGTATTTCAGCCTTGAAGATGCAACAATGTAGTTATGTAACTTCGGCATTAGCAATAAACGATCAATTGTATCGAGTGCCTTTCCCTGGATGCCTACAAGTATGATTTCGAGAGCTGCAGCTCTGGTATTGGAGTATATATATATACTGTGTGTGTGTATATATGTATGTATATATATATATATATATATATATATATATATATATGCATACATACATATATGTATATATTGTCCCATTAACAGAGATTGAAACATTCATGAACAGATATATACTGTAGATAGACAGATGGACGGTCAATATAGATAACTGCACACTGTTATACATACATACATACATACATACATACATACATACATACATACATACATACATACATACATATATATACATACATACATACATACATACATACATACATATATATATATATATATATATATATATATATATATATATATATATATATATATATATATATATATCATGGCACAAATATCTTTTAATACCGAAGTCACTATATGCTGGGAATAACTATAGTAAATTAGATATCAAACAATAATTTTGGCTTAATATTTGTGAATACAAAAGATTTGCGCCTATGTAAGTGATAAAAATTCTCATACGTGTGTGTGTGTGTGTGTGTGTGTGTGTGTGTGTGTGTGTGTGTGTGTGTGTGTGTGTGTGTGTGTGTGTGTGTGCAGATAGAAAACGAGAAAGAAACCAGAGATACACATCCGAAGAAAATATTTTGCACCAGGGTCATGTTATCTAGTATATTTTTTTACATTTCAGGGCGGGCGAAAATTGGTCTCCGGAGGGCCAGGACGAGACCGGAATATTTCTGCGAATCATCGTTAGCTCAAAGCAGTAGAAAATAAAAGCACTCCAACCGCAAGAAGACGAAAGTTTGAGAGAAGGTTATCTTGCGATATGATTTTTCGCGATGGTCATTCTAAAAACGACTTCTTTTTTTAATGAATGGCATAATACTTGCTTATTCGTAGATTTTAAACAAATATACATTTATTTCTCTGATGATTTTTTTTTAATGGTTATAGAGTATTAAGCTCTCTAAATATATGTTATTAAAATCTGAATTGGGAATCTTACATTAAAAAAACTATGAGTACTTCTGTGTCTCGATTTTGAATGGAAGGATTTTTTAGGTATAAATCAGGCATTGTTTGTAATGTATTTCCTTTTCACGATGTTGTAAGGCAAGACAGTATTTTCTTTTGAGAATGAAAGGGCGGATGATTATGGCGCTTTTCTCTTTCTTTTCGACTACAAAATGCAGTAATAGTCAATGATTTTAATCCATGGACTGATCTAGTTTTAAAAAATAAATAATGATTAATGAAAAATCTTAAAAAGGACATGAACATTTTAATTTTGAGTAGATAAATATATTACACTTTATAGGATTATGATTACGTATACCTGTGTATCCAGGATGTATAAATATATATCATTTAGGTCAGAAATATGTAACTCTGTGAATTTACAGCCTGTCTGAAAAAACAAACTGTTGCTGCCATTCGGCCAGATTATCCTAGCAAATAATCCAGGATAAAGGGAATTACTCTTGCTCATCTTTTCAATGGATATATAAGGTGATATTTTTCATTTTAAAAGAAAAGGATAAAATACATAAAGTTCGTAAAAAGAATAGGAAATATAAATACAAAAATAATAATTACAAACACGAAGGATGCGACATTCGTTAAAAGAATTGTTCGAGCAGAATGGATTACAAAGGAGCTAGCAATCTCATCCTTAGAGCCTTGCTGAGAACTGAACGGTTAACAACTAGAGTCCCTCCCTTTAAGAGGTAAAGGCGTATAATTACTCTGTACTCAAACACATACTCTTAAAGAATTCTCATTATGTTCCTAAAGATACATACACACACACACACACCCATATATATATATACAAACATACATACATACCTATATATATATAAGATAGACAGAAACGTTTGGAGTTCTCTCTAGGGCCGGGATATTCATATAGAGGGAATGGCATGAAAAATTTGTTTGCCCCTTTTCTAAAACTATGAAGTCTGTAGTAAAATTTCACATATTTTTAAAATTTCGTTTTCGAGTCTGTTTTCCGATAATCTTTTGGCTGAACTGTGCTATATATTAGAATACAATTGCACTGTAAATCTAGATTAGCCTTGAAAACGACCATGGATGGTTGAAGCAGCTGTTGGCTTAGGAATGAGTAAGTTTTGCGGTTTTGTTTATCCCTTCTGAAGACTGAAGAAGCACGGGAGATATCTGGAGTTTTGACAGTGGCTTGTAGAAGTCACCTTTGTATTCATACTTGAAGAAAACGAAGAAAAGTGACACCACGACATTCAGTCAATGCTGTTGAAGGTCTTCAGCCACTCAAACCTGACATCCATCCTCTGTTGACAAATATCATTATCACAGGGAGATCCAAGGAAGTTATCAGGGTAGTTTGCAAGTTTGACCTCGGTGGAGGATGGGAAGCCTCCCAGCATGAACTTAGTTGCTATGTTGGGCACCGATGGCAATCAATGATGGGGAGCATAGTCGCCTTGGGGGGTCCAGGGAGTCCGTATAGCAAATTTTCTCATTTTTAAAGTTTCATTGTCTATAATTGTTTTTCTATAATTTTTTGGCTGAATTCATGATTTTGCCGTCTTTGTCAGATCTACTTATTACAACATCTAATTTTGAAGTGATTATGGACAAGGACTTTTACCTCGACAAAATCAACCAACTCCTTAGTGACAATAACACTTATGACATATTAACGTAACTCATAAAGATAATCTTCCATTCACACCTTTCATCTCATGTGCCGGAGCTTTCAATTATAAAATTCCTAAGTGGTCAGCCGGCTTCCTTTCCCCTTTCTTAGGCACATTTTCTCCCAGTCATTTTAAACATTCTGAAGATTTCTGTCACAAATTCAAAAAAGCACATATACCACTTCACAACATAAAACTTCTAAGTTTAGATGAAGATTCCCCTATTCAGAAAAGTACCAGTACAGGACGTTCTACAGTTTTTGATGGAAAAATTAGCCCCCTATTCGGATCATTTCCCACTAGCCCTAATTAAATAATAAAGTTAGTTGAATTATGTGTATCAAATAACATCTTTTCATTTGAGTCATTCAATAACCAAAAATTCGGGTGCAGCATGGACAGCCCTTCATGAGAGAGAGAGAGAGAGAGAGAGAGAGAGAGAGAGAGAGAGAGAGAGAGAGAGAGAGAGAAACAGGAAGTGTTATGACTGTGTCACATTTACGTAGCAAAACACTGGTGCCAGTAATCTAACCGCAATCGTAACAAGGATGTTTACCTGCCTCACCTGTGAAGCTTAACTGTTCAATCTCGCCGGAAATCAAGACTTCCGGTGACGTAAAAAGAATCTCCTTCATAGGAGGGGTTAATTCATCTAATTACACCCAGAAAGATGTCCTTAGATAAATTTCAGCCAATTAGACTTCCACCAAGGGCTGGACAGAAGCTGTTGCCCGCCTACAGCAGGATGGGCATTCCATTTTGAAAAACCTTCAAAAGGGAAGGAAGAGAAGCAGAGAGACAGAGAGAAGCAGAAGAAGATCCAAAGAGCCTTAGTGGAGTGAGGTTGTGGGCCTCACCAGGTGTGGGTTGTTAACCAGTATCAAGAAAGCAAGACTCACACTTCGATTCTTATTCATATTATTTAACTTGTATATATAATTCACTTGTATATGTACAATGTTATTTTATTAGTGTGTTAATGAAGTAAGAAAGCTGCACTGTGTCTTCCTAAACCTCCTGGGACTCAAACGCTACTATACCAACAAAGCCAGAAACGATAAAGCATCAATAAAGGAAATAATAAACTTCTTTACATGGGCAATGAATAAAAGAAGTAATAAGAGAGCAAAAGCATAACAAGTTGAAGGTGGTAAAGAAATCATCACATAAAAAGGTGACAATAACATCAACATTACAAAAATGGTGTCAGCTGTATTGGATCTGAGGAAGACATAAGCAGAAACATTACATTATGGTAAGTCCCTTGTCCATCAGCTAGACCCTAGAAGTGGATTCTGAGCCCAGAATAAAGTAAGTAGGTCAGTGGCCATAAAAGTGAGTAAGATAACTCATTAAGACTTATATCTTTTCAGACATTATGTGGAAATGCCCAGTTTGTGTCGCACGGAAACTCCTCTGATCCTCCATTATGCATTTTCCTGTTTTGTTCTCCATTGTGCATTTTTCTGTTTTGAATGTTGATTTCTTTTAACACCATTCCAGGTTTTAATATATGTTTCTTTTAACAGGAATTCTGGGTTCGTCCTGTGACGTTGAATATTTTGGAAGTATTCTTTTACATACTATATGACATTTTATTTTGGTCTAAAATAATTATGACCTGTTTATTTTATTTGATGACCAGGGTGTTAGTCACTAGTATTGGTTGGTCTAGAATTATCAATTCGATTGTTTGTGAATCAGGATTTCCTCTAGTTATGATTTCCATTTATAGGGGTGTGAATCACTCCATTTCATGACCAAAACTTCTGCTGAATTACTTTTGTTAAATTTGCAAATAAAGTCTAGTTTTGTATCTGGGTGCTTAATTCCAGTAGGCCTTTGCCTACGGTTAGATTCTGGGAGGAGTCCACGAGTGGGAAGGAATGTGCTGACCCAGGGCCAGCCATTTGCTACCAGGAGAATCTTAGGGGTGTAAGGTGATACGACGCTGTTATTAAGATAGATGCAGTAAGAGATTGACCCTATCTGACCTGGGTATAAGGTCATAACAGTGTGGTTGGCAGCAATGTTAGACATGAATAGATGGTCAAGTAGGTAAATAGATAGGGTATAGGGTACACTTCCGAAGAGACGTATCTTATTAATGCTGGTATTGGCATCTCAGAATAGGATTTTGATGGTTCAGCAGTTCGGTTTAGGGAGATGTTGTGAAAGGCACTTGTGTCAGTCTTTCTTCAGTGCGAGTGTCTGTGTGTGTTTAATGATGCATCACGGGGCACAAGGTTTTAGTGTGTTTACAGGCATTTCTGGACTTTAATTCATATTGGGGAATGTTTGGGAAAAAGGGGTGTGTGCACAGTATATTTAATTGGGGTATCTTGACTGCTTGTGTATGGTAAAACACGCGAAAATGTGCAAGTGTTTATCTCTCTCTCTCTCTCTCTCTCTCTCTCTCTCTCTCTCTCTCTCTCTCTCTCTCTCTCTCTTTTTCTTTGGTGAGAGGATTTCACACATTATCTGTCAAGCAGACACGTACGTAAGTGTTATAATTTTCTTATTGTTAATTTTAGAGTCAGATTGGATTGCTTTTTGACTGCACTGCAACTAATATCGGGCGCTGACTGTAGCGATGTCATTCCCTGAGTGTTGTGTCAGCAATATCATTAGTTTGGGCGGAGTTTCTCGCCTTATGCGCCCTCCTCTATGCAGCGCACTTGAATTTTGGGCATGGCTTATGTGTTTTGTTTTTTTTTATATAACAATCAGCAGTTCGCATCAGTGTTTAGGGTTTAACAAAGGGATTATTTACTTAATGTGTTATCTCTGGGGGCTGTGATTATTGGGAAATAATTTTATTTGACAGTTGTTGAGTACTGAGTAAACATTTCTTATGCAAGTGTATGTTTCTTAGACTTTGCAACTCTTATTTTATAGTTACACACCACACGTATGTGTTTTATTTTGGGGTACATACGTGCGTATATGCAAAGGGAGAAGCCGTTGTTGTAAGCATACTCGGCGATTTTTGCCTTGGCGACAGGGGAGGCGAGCTCGTCTCTTCGGGGTTTTGCGCTCAGCGTTTTTTTTTTTTCGTGTGTGCTTCGCAGATCATGGATGTGTTGGGGAGATTGGGGGGCGGGAGGTATTGCACTATGGGGAGGAGATAGAATTCTTTTCCCTTCTCTCTCTCTCTCTCTCTCTCTTCCGTTTGCTCGAGTCCCGCTTTCTTTACGTACATGAGGGTAGACTCCCATTCTCTTTACTTGAGGGGGGACTGAGTGTTTTTTTTTTTTTTGCCCTTGAAGACGCGAAGTTCATCTTGACCTGCTTTGTGGTCAGCTGTGTGCTCAGCCTGCCCATTTTTTTCCCATGGGATTTTGGGATTTAATTGTGGGTTTAATTAATTTTGGATTTAATTGTGGGTTTGATTAGTACTTTCTTTTGATTTTTGGGGATTAACTGTTAGTAACAGGAATTAACATTCTGGGTTTCTTACTGTGTGCGAATTCTTTCAGGGAGAATTGTTTTGTTTCTTGTGTTTTTTCTTTAAGGGTGTCCTTTCGCAGGACTTGGGAAAGTTTGCTTTTGTGATCAGCCAAGAATAAGTTAACAGATTTATTTACGAAGAGGAAAGCTGTGAAAATGGCGAGAGGATATAGTGATCAGAGATTCCTTGGGTCAGCATATGGTTGTGTAGGGCACGGAAATTCAGCCCGCGCTTTTAAGGGTTTTGTTGAAGTTCAGAACAGCCAAAGGTCAATGTTGGGGTTAAGTTCTCGGGCTCCAGAGGTTCGTTGTTTTAATTGTAATATGCAGGGACACATCCAGAGATTTTGCCGTGTTAAATATTGTGGCGGTTGTAGGAGTTATGGTCATCCTTGGCAGTCTTATCCGTCTCTGAGACAGTATAATGGTAGGCCTACATTTCAGAATTTTGGCAGCTCAGGTAAGAAAGTTCCCCAAGTGGGTTTTTCGAGGGGATCTTGTAACTGACGAGCATTGACTAAAGACCGATCAGTTGTAAAGGAAAACTGGACGGGGGTTTCTTGTGGTATAGGATTTCTGGGGGAACCCTCACAGGCGAAGTCAGTGGTAAAAGGATCTGTGCATGGGATAAATGTAAGGGTTTTGATAGATACAGGCGCCTCTATTAATTTGATGAATTATGAGTTGTTCCGATCGATGTTTTCCGATCGTTCTTTGAGACCTGCTAAAGAAACAGCATGTGATGTTCAAGCAAATAGGTTATGAGTTTTGGGATACGTTGATGTGGATTTATCTCTTGGGGGTAGAACTTTTACAGAACCATTTTTGGTTAAACGAGGGGCTGCTTTGGGGAATACTTTGTTACTGGGTCATCCAGCATGTCGGAGATGAAAAATCTCGGTTCACACAAGGGTATGTGGTATAACTGTGGTAGTACCTGGTGTGTTTGTGCCTTATGAGGGGAAGGATGTGAGTGTAGTGGCTGATGATGGATCGGGGGTGCATGAGAATTTGCGGGTGGATGTTGAACATGTGTCAGTGGATAAGAAGTGTTATAACGGAGTTTTGTCAGATGATGTGGTTCTTGGTCTTGGTATGGTTGCTATGGTGAAAGTTCAAGTGAAAGGAGCGCATAAATCCAGACAGGTGTGTGTGGATGAGTGTAACGGAAAGCTGAAGGGGGTAGTGTGTAAGGGTTCTATAAACAAGGTATCGAGTTAAGGGGATACTTGGGTGCAATTTTCAGAAGGGCTCTTATGCAATCGATTTTGTTGACTGGGTTGATGAAAATAATTCAGTGGCTATTGTCAGGGATTTTTGTAGTTGTCCAGAAGCAGATTTACAGCTAGGAGGCAGGTTTTTAGGGATCATTTAGCCAATGCTGATTATAAAGCATATGTTGAGTTGTAAGTTAGGGTTAACAAATGTGTTAGAACACAAGGTTCAGTTGGAGGACAAGTTAAGCCTATTTTTGTTCTTTCATATAGGATTCCTTTTAAGATTAGAGAACAGGTAGAGCAAGAGGTTAATAAGTAAGAGAAGGAAGCATTGTTAGGCCCAGTTCTTCGCCTTTTAATTTTCCGTTGTTGGCAGTGCCTAAGAAGGATGGTTCAGTCCGGGTTTGTGTGGACATTAGGAAGTTGAATGAGAAAACCATTCCTGATCGCTACCCTGTGACGTGTTTGCCAGATTTATTTGTTGAGATTGGAGGCAAGAATATTTATTCTTCAACTTATCTGATGCAAGGGTATTTGCAAGTACTGCTTAGCAAGTAGAGTTCAGAGTACACGGCTTTCTCATTGCAGAAGGGGCATTATGAGTTCATGCGGATGCCATTTGGTTTATCAGGCGGTCCTGCGACATTTAGTAGGCTAATGAATACAGTTTTGCATGGCTTTTCAGGGAAAAATGTCTTCCTATACATGGATGACATCCTAGTTGCCACGGATTAGGTAGAGGAACATTTGGAGGTTCTTAGGGAGATTTAAAGGAGGCTTAGGTTACCGGGTTTGAAGACAAAGTTAGGCAAAGTGTAATTTTCTGAAGAGGCAGATAGTATATTAGGGTCATGACATTTCTAAGAAGGGTCTTAAAGTGAATGATGATTTAAAATAGGGTAATTGTGGATTTTGCTACTTGGAAGAATAAGAAACAGATTTGGTCATTCTTAGGCATGGCTGGATTTTTCCGTAGGTTTGTGAAGGGTTTCTCTATTCTAGCATCTCCCTTCACAGATGTCCTGAGGGATGATGTGCGATTTGTATAGGGAGATGGACAGCAAATAGCTTTTCAGAAGATTAAGGATGCCTTATTGAATCCCCTTGCGTTGGAGTTTCCTGATTTGGAACTTCCTTTCAAGTTGGTAACGGACGCTAGTTATGATGGTATAGGGGTATGCCTGATGCAGAAGTTCAATGGAAGACTCCATTTGATTGCATTTTACAGTAGGAAGTTTAAGACACGGGGTAGTAATGAATGGTTATGGTTGGTAGTGGACAAAGGGGCCTTTGCCGTAGTGTCTAGTTTGGTGCATTTCAAAATGCTCTTGAAGGGCAATCAAGTAGAGTTTCTTACGGATCAAAAGTCATTGTTGGATCTTTTCAATAAGCAGGATCTTTCCCCTAAGAGGGCTACATGGTATCTGAGAATCAAGGATTTTGATGCCAAGCTTAGGTATACAGAGGATAGACATAATGGTGTAGCGGACACCCTTAGTATGAGTTTTTCTGATGCAGATGGTACTCATGTATGTTATGTATCTGAAGATTGCATAGACTGGGATATTAGTTTGGTAGAAGCTAAGCAGGATGAGGATGAGATTTTTGCTGACGCAAAAGCGTTTCTTAGAGGGGAATTAGTTAGGAAGGGTTATAAGTTGCCTTTTGCAGGGCTCGAATTAGAGGATAATTTGTTAGTTAGGAAGATTTGATACAGACAGGAATACTGAGGATAAGGGTGATGCAACGCAAATAGTTGTTCCTAGGAGTTTAGTACCTACAGTTCTGGACATTGTCCACGGTAGGTCTGGCAGTCCGTACTTGGGTATTGAGAAGACGTATCAGAATATTCGGGGACAATACTTTTGAAACAATATGCTCACGTCAGTGGAAGACTTTGTGAGAGGTTGTTCCGTTTGTAAGCTATTGAGGATTGTTTCTTGTAAATTGGGTTCATTCCCTATTCCCAGCAGGCCGTGGGCCAGGGTCAATATGGACCTAATGTCCAATTTCTGCGAATCTAGTTATGGCCATAGGCACCTGTTGGTGGTTGTTAACGAATTCGTAGAGATTTTTCCGTTGAAGCATAAAACAGCGGAAGAGGTAGCAGTCGCATTCTTTAACAGGCATATTTGTTGTTATGGGGTTCCTGAGGTGCTGATTACAAATAATGGGAGAGAATTTGTGAACAAGATGTTAGAGTGTCTTGTGGAGTGTAATGGGCATTCAGAAAGTCACTATTATTCCCTATAGACCAGAAGCTAATGGGCTGTGTGAACGGACAAATAGGAAGGTTATTGAAGCTCTCAGAGTGACTGTAGGGGGATACGATGTAAATTGGGATCGATATATCCCACAGGTGCAGCATAGCATTAATTCCATGGTTAGTGATACCATTGGAATGTCTCCCCATGAAGCGCTGTTTGGTTACCCAGCACAGGGCACGTTCGATTTGTTACCTATTCCACTGGAGGATGATATTGAGAGGGTGCTTGTGTCGACAGCAAAAGAGAGATATGCGCGTCTTGCTAGGAATCTTGAAATGAAAATGAAGGATATAGTAGATAGAAATAACGAAAAGCCAGATAGAGTTAAAGTTGCTGGTGGGAGATAGGGTTTTTGTAAAAATAAATGTCAGGAATCAGTTGAACTATAAGCTAGGTCCTAAATTTGAAGGTCCTTTTTGGGTTGTAGAAGTAAAGAAGGGAAGAAGGGGAATAGATTTGTTGTTCTAAAAGAGAATATATATATATAAATATATATATATATATATATATATATATATATATATATATATATATATATATTATATATATATATATATATATATATATATATTTATATATATACAGTTTTACACTGACCTACTATATATATGTGTGTATATATATATATATATATATATATATATATATATATATATATATATATATATATATATATATATATATATATATATCGTCTTGGAAAAGAGAATTAATCCCATGTGACCTTTGGCTCATCATCTTCAGTAATGATAGTGAAGTAAAAGTACATTTTTGCATCACTACACAAAATCTTAAGCCCCGTACACACTATGTATCATGATGCGTGTGGTGTTGAACGGATGGGTTGAAAAACCACCTTTTCAACACAAAGCCGCATCACCAACGTGTTGATGGGCCGGAGCGATTTCAAAAGTCTGCTCAGTGATGCATCATCAGTCAGAGTGGTAGGACGTCTGCTCAGCTCCAGCGCCGATGGCTCAATCACCACCACCCGCCAAACCCCTTGAATGGACAAGGACCAACACTCTACATTTTATTGAATTGCATTTTTATTCTAAGATCCATTTGCTCATTAACTTTATCTGCATTTACTTTCTTTTGGAAGTTATTTTTCCTGCTGAAGTCCTTACGCCCTTTCTTCTAATTTTCCTTACGAGACTTCTCTTTCTTTCTTTCACCTTCCTCCTGAGGATCTGATCTATCCTCCTGTATTCCTGCACAGTCTTCCAATCTGTCTTGCAATTTCTTTTTCCACTAAGTTTCTCATTTCCTCTTTTCACCACTCTTATTCCCTCTTCCTAAACCTAAAGTCACTCACTGCCTACTGACTTTATTTTGAAAAAAAAAAAAAAAGGTAGTAAGAATCTCATTTTCTCTCTCAAAAGTATATTTTGCAAATATTTTTCCTTGAAAATCGTTTTCTAATGAATTCCCTTTCCGAGCATATTTCTACAGGCTCTTATCTCATGTACCCCAAGAGCTCTGCCTTCCCAATATGCCATCTCTTTCTCATTTACCTATCTGCGCACTGGCATGCTCTAAAAACCTGCAATGCAGATTCAAACTCTTCAAGAAACTCTTGTACTCTAATTCTCTTTCAATCCTGGCCCACACACACTCTCTATCAGAACTTTCCCTTTTGCCAGGCTCAATCTTACCCCATACAACCTTCATACTAACACATATGTACTCTTAATCCCTGCCCAGAGTTTCATTGATTCCACAATCAATACAACTTCTCAAGCTGTACACTTTCAGCTGTCCTCAAAACACTGACCCTTTATCCTTACCATTCCCACACAAAATGCCTTTTTTTCACCTCTATCTCACTCGGTGCCAAACCAGGCAGCTTCCCTTCCTAAACCCATCAGCTATCATACATTCCTTATCTTCTGCACCACATTAATATACATTTAAACCAGGAAGATGCATAGAAATACATGATGTGGGGTTACAAACCCTATACCACGGCTGTTTTATGACTTTCTAGCCATTTAAGAGAACTGAGAATCTGACACTATTCGTCTCTTGTGGAGAACTTCATCTGCCATTTACAGGCATTTATTTTCACCACATCTATCGCGCAAGAACAAGTGAGCAGTGTTGCAGTATAGACTGGCCACTAGTAATTTTATTCAACACCACCACTGCATCACGTGGCTGATACATGATGCTTAGTGTGTACAGGGCTTTACACAAAGAAACAGAGTTGAACTTACAGCCCTGGAGTACTCAAATCAATATTATTATTATTATTATTATTATTATCATTATTATTATTATTATTATTATTATTATTCAGAAGATGAACCCTATTCATATGGAACAAGCCCACAGGGGCCAATGACTTGAAATTCACGCCTCCAAAAATATGGTTTTCATTGGAAAGAAGTAATAGAAGGTAAAGGGAAACACAGAACGAGGAGATCAGTTATTGGAAAAAGATAAAGTAAGAAATAAATAAATAAATAAATAAACAAAAATGTTAGTGAATTATTCAAATACAAGGAGAATTATATTAGGGTAGTAATGCACTGCATCTCCTTGAACTTCTGAAGTTCCCATTGCACGACATCCTCAGGGAGGCGGTTCCACAGTCCAATGGTGTGAGGAATTAAGGACCTTTGGAGCTGAGAAGTTTGACAGCGAGGTACATTTACTGCATACTGGTGCTGCTCTTCAGCGAATCTGGTTGCTAATATTAGGAAAAAACCTACCACCACGAACCATTCTATCTAAAAGAGATAAATCTCTGGCAGAAGAAGACATCCACACCAGAAAACAGTATTCTAGTGAAGGAAGGACAATTAACCTAAAATATGTTGCACTGATTTTATCACTGTTAGTATATGAAGCCTTCCAAACAATAGCTACTGTAACTTTCGTACGGCATTTCCTGAAACTTTCATTAGATATTTCTCAAAGGTAAGCCAAAAGTTACACCTAGAGTGCAAGCTTCAGTCTTATTCAGCAGAGTCAAATCCACCTGCAGGGGAGGATTGAGTGGAAAATCTGTACGAGATCTGCTAATCAATAGTATTTCCGTTTTACTGGGGTTCAGCCTCATGCCCCACCGACTACACCGGTCCATGTCCCGACTGAGGCTGAGGGCGGCTTCATTTCTCATAAGTGGAGACTTTACTACACCCACATGTGTTGCATTATCGGCATACTGAACAATATTCTTTTCCAGGCCAACAAGGATACCACTTGTATGATATATACTAAAAGTAACAGTGGACCATGACCACTACCTTGTGGAACACCAAACACAATAGGTCTTGGTTTGCTAAAGATCCCGTAAACACAACTTACTGCTGCCTACCTGTGAGGAAATCTTGAAGTAATCCTAAAACATATCAACCCACTCCAAGATTTTGAAGTTTGCAAATAAGTTTCTCGTGATTTACTAATCGAAAGCAGCACTAAAATCTATGTGAATTACTCTGGACTGAAAACCCTTATCAAGGTTCTCTTGCAAATGGCATGTCATGTCTACAAGAGCATTGTATCTAACTACACCTATATGCATACTGACTATCAGCTAACAATCCTTTAGGTTCCACACACTTATATAATGCTTTAAAAATAAGTTTTTCTACAATTTTGGGGTGCACAGGGAGAATAGAAATTACCCTATAGTTACTGTAGTTTGCCATTCTTTGGAACAGGCACTGTTCCAAAGAATGGCACAAAGCTTGTGCTCAACTGCAAAGATACTAACAAGGGATTCAGAGCCGATGAAGAACGATTTTTCGGCAACATCTTTTTATCAAAGCATTGGACAAAGGTGAAAGTTGGCAGGTGTATATTTTTTAACCCTACCTAATTTTTGCAAGTACTATTCAGTATCTAAGTTCAATAGTTCTGGTACTTATCAGAGTAAGAGTGTGTTTCCTATGCCATAGCCATCAAAATCGCAGGTAAAGCTTTTGAACACAATAGTGACGTTAACCTATGACGTCACGAGGCTCCACCCACAGTGAAGAGAAGTTTATGTACCTATGGGGAAAACGTCTCTTCACTGTGGTTCTGCCCACTTGCCGATGACATATTTACTAATTGATATCAATACCCATCCTAGGTTTCAGCAATATTAATGATGGCGGGCAGGATTTGTCACCGTCCCCTTGACTGCATTATCATTCTCAATAATTTTATTATTATTATTATTATTATTATTATTATTATTATTATTATTATTATTATTAAGAAATCAGAGCTTCCCAGGGCTGGAACCATCGCCTCTTTAGACGTTGAATTCATATTTACTAATGTGCCTGTAAACGAGACCATTGAACTCATTATCGAACGTGTCTAGAGGTACCCTTCGGCACCCTAACTGAATATCCCGGAAGGATTACTGCGTACCCTCCTGGAGATATGCACTAAGAAGGCCCCTTTTTCCACCCATAAGGGCCATATGTATAGGCAGAAAGATGGTGTGGCAATGGGCTCGCCTCTTTGTGTCCTCTTCACGAACTTCTATATGGGAACGGTAGAAGAGCGAGTCTTTTCCCGCATACGAAGACCACGCAAGTATGCCCGCTACATCAACGACATCTTCGTGCAGGCAGACAATGAAGATAAGGTAGAAGCAATCCGCTGCACATTCCAGCAATGCAATTCGCTGAACTACACAGCTGAATTTAGTAAAAGTGGTCAGCTGCCCTTTCTCGACGTCCTTATCTGAAAGACAAAAGCTGGCCTAAGAACCTCTGTATATACCAAGCAGACTAACTTAAGCCTCTGCCTGAACGGAGACAGCGAGTGCCCTGCAAGGTACAAGAACACCACCTTCAAGGCCTTCATAAGAAGGGCCTTGACACATTGTTCTACCCGGCAGGACACCCACCAAGAACTTGATCGCATCTCTCAAATCCTTGTGAATAATGGATACTTCAACAAGCAAGTTAACAAAGAAATACGTGCAGCATTGGATCGGTGGTACAACGAACGAGAACAGCCGCAGCCCCATCCACAAGAAAAAATCAGATTATATTATAAAGCCAGAATGCACCCGAAATACCGAGAAGAGAGGATGCCACGAAGGAAATTATCTTCGAGAACGTATCCACCACTGAAGCCGACACCAAACTGGACCTAGTCATCTATTACCAGAACAGGGGCACGAGAGACATGATTATGAAGAATAACCTGGGCCCACCGATAAGAGATCCTCTTAAGCAGACAAACATGAGAAACTCCCACCAAGAAAACTTCACCAGAGATGTAATTATCAAGAACACCACGATAATTGGAAGGGCCCCAGACTCGCTCTTAATCCAGCAAGAAAAGCTCCCACTAAATACAACCCACGAAGTTCTCTTCCTCCCCACCAATATAAGACGACCAACAATACAAAGACCTGCAACCTACACCAGAGCAAGCGACACTTCCGGCCCAGCAATATAAGATCAATTGAGCCATCCTGCGACCAATGAGAATATTCGCAGGATAACACCAGGACGTGACGTCACGCAACGTCGCACACGACACTGTGACGCCACGCACCTGCCCCGCTGGTCAGCGAGACTGCAGCAGCGCGACCATCAAGCCTAAGAACTTGGATTAAAGAAATCTCTCGCCAGCCAATAGGTGGCCTGCATTCCGCCTCGGCCAATCAAAAGTCAGCATGCAATTGACCCATGCTGACTATCGACTATATAAAGAGTAGAACCCAGCAGCGAAATCAGTCTACTCCTACCCTCTGCCGTGACCATATTCAGTCGGAACTGAGAGAAACGTTGGCATAACAACAGAATATTAAATTTTGACGTGTAGCTAAATGTACAAAATTCTACGGATCATGATACCCACATTTCGTTTACTTATTGAGTAACGCCACACCCTGATCTACAACAATTTTTCCTCCCTAAGACGATGAACATCGGTACGTTACTGGCCCAATGCAGCGGCCAAGAGAAATAAGTTTTTAGAAAAATAGAGAAAACTCTATATAAGCTGAATGCAGCTGATGCAGCAGTAACTTTCAACTGTACCTATTATTATCATTAGTTATTATTATTATTATTATTATTATTATTATTATTATTATTATTATTATTATTATTATTATTTTGTTGAGGTTTCATCGCAACTTCCACAGCAGTTGTTGGGACTAAGTTGTTAGCTTGGAATTCTTCCGTTTTCTTGATATTCGTATTGTTTCTACTTTACAAATAATTCAATGTATGTAATTCATCAACATAATGAACCAGTCTATAGCTCATTTGTTAGATCTACATCTATTCGGGGCGGGAACACAAAATGGATCCGTTTTGTTTTACCTCAGGTTTCGACACTACAGCCTTCTATTTGCAGCAAGTCAGAAGCGGTCACTAGAACTAGAATTCAAATGAAAAGCAATGATACCTCATTTCCCTCCATTGTCTAGCAGCTCCTGCCCACACTTCTAGGGTGGCCAAGTAACTATTACCCACTATGGAAATAATTACCTATTCACGCTATAGTAAATCTTGCCACGGGTCTTCTCGCTTGTATACAAAGTGGCAAGCCGTGGCACAAATGCAGTCTTGCAACCACGGGGACATTTCCATATCCTGCTGGCCATTATCGAATTTGTTAAAGCCTAGACTGTGTAAGCATTATCCATTCACCGCCTACCTGGTGGATGGGCGGAGCCTCATGAAGCCATATTATGTTTACATTACGAACTGTTTTGGGATCCTTGTCTGTAATTTTCTCGATTCCGGCATTGGCGACTACATTTTTCAATCTATAAATATCAAAATGATCAAACTTAGGTACTAAATAATACTTGCAAAAATTAGGCAGGGATACAAAATATGCACTTGCCAACTTTCACCTTTATCCGATGCTGTCTTAATGTGTTGGCTAAAAACCGTGTTTCATCGCCTCTAAATCCCTAAGTAGGCCGACATAAAAATCTATAGTAAGAGAGCAAAAAAGAAAAGTTCTCATGGTGACTCTTCTCCGAAATATCGTCGAAAAAGTCAATTACCTTTCCTTTCTGCGCTGAAGTATCAGCAGTAGCGACAACGAGGAAATAAAAAAGTTTTGGCAGATATGCAATAACAGATCGAGTGCGCATTCGTTTTCAGATCTTTTATCCAGCCGAGCGCGTAATGCATTTTAGGGATCTCGTCTATCAGGAAAATATGCGAGGCTTGGAAGCATCTGTTAATTAACGGATGACTTCCATTACGATCGTAATCCTGCTTTTAAAGAGTCGTACGACATTGCCTTGATTTTCTTAACTCATTCCTCAGTTGCTGTTTATTTTGTTATTGGATTTTTGTCCTCTAACCTTTTTGTTTGTTATTTTTCCGCACTGCGCTCTATTTCTCTTTTTCTGTCTTTTTACTATCACATAAGGCATTTCTGTTCTCTGGAAACAAGCTTGAAGAAGGTAATGGCTTTACAGGTTTGTCTCTCATGAATGTGACCTCATTTTAGATAATAATAATAATAATAATAATAATAATAATAATAATAATAATAATAATAATAATAATAATAATAATAATAATAATAATAATATCTACTGAAGAGTTAGCAATCGAACTCGTTGATAAAGTTAAAACTATTTAAATTTCTCTTTTGTAATGGAAAACGAATTCGAAAGGGAATTTTTGGTCGACATGGACAGCCACATGAAACTGAAACAAAATAATAAAATAAACAGATAAAATATAATTAGGGCTCTGTGTATTACGAATGCCCGAGGGGAATATTTGTGCACGCCCTGAGAATATTTTTTGTTTTCGTAGTCAGGCATTTTCCAATACAAATAAAACAGTGCCGAGTTAATAATTCACAGTATGATAACGAAAATGCTTCGAAAACGAGAACAGTATTTTTTGTTTGCCCAATGAAGAATTTTCCAATAGAAGCAGAATATTCACAGTATACGAAATGAGGGCATGTAAAAGTGAAGTTACAAACTTTTATTTGGCAAAATAAAATTCAAAATACTAATTCCAAAGAAAAAAAAAGAATCGAGAGTAACTTCTACTATAACCAAGTGACATAAATGGACAGTTCAACATAATCCTTGTAAATGGTGCAATTTTTTTACGCAAAGGACAATGCGCTTATCTAACTCAGATCCGAAAAAAAACAATAAAAACCTACGATAAAAAATGGGGCTTCTTGGCGCGGACTGTGGGAAATAGAAGTTAAAAAACGAGTTGGCATTGTGATTACAACAAAGTGGACTTTGATGTCAGTGTTTAAAAATCAAGGGAGTGCAAAAGGAAAAAAAAAGAGTAAAATATATAAAAGATAGAAAATGTACATAACATGATTAAAGAAGTAAGATTAAAAATTACAATGCCCATATGAATATAAAAGACAAAGCGAAGCTTCATTTTGTACCTTTTCAGATAAATAATAAAACAAAAGACCCGAGCCAAACCGACTAGAATGCAAGTTTTTCATTTCAATGACCATCCCACCCGGCATTCCATTCTGTATATCCGGGCCATATATTTTTATGGAAGATGTACATCACTTTTACAGCTGCTATACAATGGCTCCCATAAGCTAAAATTTGCTACGCTGCTGCCAGGTGTAATATTTATTGGAAACTAAATGTGCGTGTCATGTATAGGTCGCGGAATGCAATGTGTTTTGTTTTTTTGGGCTATTTTTTTTATTTCTATTAATCTAGCTGAAAAAGGCAAAACCTAAAGCGCCTTTTTTTGATAAAAAAAAAGCAAATATATTTTTTATATAATGTCTTCTCAGAGAGGAGCAGATAGCATATACGGTGAAAACCAAAAAGTTCCAAGAAATTTTTCGAAATACTCCCAAGGCACTAGTATTCTTTTTCTTTACTGTAAATAAGTTAACATATTCGCCTTTACAAATATAACTGTGAATCATGTCTAATGAAACATTACCTAGGAGTCTTTATACATAAAACTGTGCCCGAATAACCTCATAAATTTGCAGAATTGTTTTGTGTTTGGATAAACATAAACGATTACCTCTGCGTATGTAATATCTCTTGGAAGGTTAACTGGATTAACCAGGAGATCCTACAATTAATAATAATATCAAATAAGGTTTTATAAAACGTAAGAGGCTAAGATTTCAAATTTGTTTCTATTTTAGTCATCAGATTGTGCCGTTTGGGCCACGGGACTGAAGATTCCTGAAAAATCTGTTGTGCCTTTTTATTAGTTTTCTGTAAAAAAGAAAAACTATTGAGATGGCTATTTGTCTGTCCGTCCGCACTTTGTCTGTCCGCCCTCAGATCGTAAAAACTACTGAGGCTAGAGGGCTGCAAACTGGTATGTTAATCATTAACCCTCCAATCATCAAACATACCAAATTTCCGCCCTCTAGCCTCAGTTGTTTTTATTTTATTTAAAGTTAAGGTTAGCCATGATCGTGCGTCTGGGACCGCTGTAGGTGCCAACAACACAGGCCACCCCCACGCCCTGGCTGAAGTTTTATGGGCCGCGGCTGAGAATTTCATAGGCCGTGGCTGAGAGTTTCATACAGCATTATACGCTGTACAGAAAACTAGACTGTGCAGAAGAAACTTCGGCGCATTTTTTACTTTATTTTTTTTTTTTTTTGACGTGACCAGTGTGTAAAGACACATATGCTTACCCGAAACACTTGCTAAGAACCAGCTGCTTAAACACCTTCTGGGGTCATCCTCTTTCGATGAATAAGCGTATAGTGGAATACAATCATTTGATATAATAATAGTGTTATCGTATGGTTAGAAAAGAAAGTAAAATAAGAAGGGTTCGAGACGGAAAGTTCCTAGGGGAGGCAGCCCAGATTTGGACAACGATGCTAGAGTTCGTTACTTGCTGATTATTGTTGCTACATTTTATGAGTTATTTTGGAAATGACTGTTGAGGACGTCAAGAGGGCAATAAAGAGGTTGTAGAAAAATGGAGAGAGACGAGATAATGGAATTAAATGTGAATTGCTGAACTATGGTGGCAAGTGTATGTCTGTGGACGGTGGAAAGGTTCCAGAGGAATGGTTCTACAAAAGTAAAGTTGACTGAGGAGAATGTAAGAAGTATAGGGACACATTACTTAGAATGTCAGGGAAGGCGTATGGTAGAATTCTGATACAGAGGGTAAGACTGATGACGAACGAGCTAGTAGGGAACGAACAGTTTGGGTTTAGGTAATGAAGAAGGTCTGTAGATTTAATGTTCGTTATGAAACAGTTACGTCAGGTATATGAATATAAAGGGAAACGTTATGTAAGGAAGGCCTCCATGGACCTAGGAAATCCTTATGATAAAATCGATAGAATGGCGATGTTGAGGGAGCAGAGGATGTTGTTACAGAGGATAAAATGTTTTGAGTGACTGAAAGTTTTTATGTAGACGGGAGAGGTACTGGTTTGGCATAGAGGTGAGCATAAGCAAAGGTCGTGTTTATTCCTGTGCTTGACTGCTATCTTTATGAATGAAATGATGAGAGAGGCCGAAGGAAGGATACTGAACGTTGGTGCAAAGTTGTAAGTTAAGACAATGAGTCATGGATGGACTATGGATTGGTTGATGGTTACACATGATCAGTATTACCTTGGGGTAGCGAAAAGGCGCCGCAGAAATCAATGAAAGAATTTGACAGAATTTGCAAGTGAATAAAGTGGAGGGTAATTGTGAGCGAGTGTAAGGTTATGAGAGTGAATGGAAACCATATTTGGAGAATAGAAGTCGTCGATTCGTATAGTACGTGTGAGCAAATATAATGGATGATGGTGATTCATAGAAAAGATGAAGAAGGTACTGTAGAAGGGTCTGTGTAAAATAACTGGGAAAAGACTTGGAGTGCAAATGGAAGCCAAAGTGGGAATGAAAGACTGTCGAGCCACCCCTCTTTCATGGATGTGCGTGTAAGAAAAAAGTTTAGCGAAGGAGAAGAGTGTTCTGCAATGGTTTGGCCGATACGACGAGTGAGGACGTTATTTGCGCGAAAACAGTGTATGATTCGGAAGTATTCGGGAGGAGAAGGAGAAGAAGAAGTAGAATATGTAGGACAGACAGGGTGAAAGATACACTGGAAAGGAAAGGCCTCAAGAATTAGGAAGTGAATGATGCAGTTTGCTCATGGAGGTTTGATGGTAAGCTGATGAGCCTTTGTGCAGGTGTATAAAACAGCTAATAAGGTGATGTCGTTTAAAAGAGGTTCACTGGGCAGTTAAATAATGATTGTGGCAGTGACTGTTATGCTTATTGTATGTGGAGCCACTCATAATTAGTGGAAACGGCTTAATGTAAAAAAAAATATTTTCGTATATAAATGTCTCTTACATGTGCACGCGTGCGCATTGGATAGAGATCGTTCCGACAAAAGCAATTTACAGTTTTTTCATTCAGGCGAACAATACTCATACAAATAGAAATAACAGCGGAAAAAATGCGTTGCCACCACCCGTGATATAGGACACGCAGCACATTTAGATTTCCTATAAATATTACAACCCGCAACGTTTCCACTCGTAGCTTATGGCTTCCATTGTACAACAGTTGTAAAAGTCGTAAAAAAAATTCAGCAGAAAAACTTATTACTCCAATGTAGAGAATGGAAGGACAGTGGGTGAATCCAGGTACATGTGTGTAACGTGTCTGCATGCTCTTGTCTGCGCTTTCTTCATTTATATCAAACTGTAAGGTAAAACATGTGTTGTAGTGTAATGGATGATAAGCCCTGGACGCATTTCTCATCCTACCCTGTTCGGAAGCAGGTAGGGATAGAATTTCCTCATTTTATAAAAAAAAATTTGTACTTTCCAATTATTTCAGATAGATTTCATATCCACAAACATTAAGATATCAATTACTGAAGAGTGCATTGCATGTTAGCTGCATTTCCACAAATGTCGTGAATGTGGGCAGTAGATTTCACATATTATTACATTTAAATGCTTAAGACGTTATTCCTTTATTTCAAATTATGGAAACTGAAGAAACTCAACGTTAATTCAGGCTGCCATAATAATCAATGGTATATAACTAAATGAGAAGACTGACTTACAGCTTGTACTGATAACATTCCGGTGTTCTAATAAGCCACAGACATTCGCCATTCCAATTCTCGACAGGAGACTCTTTTAAAGCGCCATTATACCTTGTACTTGTTTCTCCTGATGCTTCTTTTACAAAATTGTAACAGTAGACTAAAATAACCAGATATGAAAATGATAAATTTCATCATAGAGCGTGATACTGGAAAAGCGAAATTATGCATTTATGCTCTTACGAAGTAACAGAAATCATGTGAAATATATATATATATATATATATATATATATATATATATATATATATATATATATATATATATATATATATATATATATATATGTATGTATATGTATGTATGTATGTATATACATACATACATACACACATATTTATATCGCAAAATAATTCTCACGTCCAGAGCATCGTAGTAATTCTTGACGGATTCGTGCTGATTAGAGTAAGTGAGCTTCGCTGTTGCTGTCAGTCGGGTAATCAAGATATCTGGGAAAGAGTAATCAGCTTCGTCTACTGAGATTAATTTATGTTATGTGATGGAAAGGAATTTCGGTGCCGGAGATGATCTTTGATAATTCTCGGCTGTTGAAATAAGGATAACAAGGTAAATGAGATTTGTGGGATATAATTATCGCTACCTCTATCGTTCTGGATGTGGGAGGGTGGATAAAATAATGATAACAATCAGAAAAATTATCCAAATAAAATTTATATAACTGAATTTTGTATGTTTTGACGTTTGGAAGAATAAATGCAAAAGTATTAATGATAAGAACTACAACTACAACGTTTTTGGGAAGGAGACACTAATTGTACTAATGTGTAATGGCAATAGTAAATGTTAACGTCACTGATTTTTCTTATTAAATACATTCTCCTAATACATTTCTTCTTCTTATTCCTTAGATACTTAGGTGAAATTCTTCTTGCAGGTTTCCCTCTTTCCCACCCTCACGCCTGTAAACCTCTCCTTAAAAACTAGATTCTAACTTATGGCAAATACGAGTAAATATAACTTATGGAATTCCTTAAGGACTCATTAAAGGACTTTAATAAAAGCGTGTGATATTAGGAGAGGAAACGTTACTAAACGAGAATAATCTTATAAAGACGGTTGTTATTAATATAATAATAACGTAGAAAACACCTCTAATTAATCCCACCTACCTCCTCAGAATAAACTCCAGTGGCCGTATCCAAGGGCGTGGGCGAAGGCGATGTAGAAGGATTAGCGGTCGTAGGAGGATGTGTAGGCGTTGGTGGCGTATAGTCAGGAGGAGCCTGAAGGATTACTTCAAGGGTGTCCCCATCCTGAAGGAAAACCCGGCGATGGACGGTAGTGGAGACACTGCATCTCAGCGGAGGAGTACATGAGCTGGGGACCTGCAACACATGAGAAATGAGGCTTTAGTATGTACGGCAGATGAGGATAGGTGTGTGTGTGTATATATATATATATATATATATATATATATATATATATATATATATATATATATATATATATATATACATATATATACATATATATATATATATATATATATATATATACATATATATATAATTATATATATATATATATATATATATAATCTTACCGCTTATATGTTTATATATTTACATGTATATATACATGTACAAACATACACACACACACACACACACACACACACACACACACACATATATATATATATATATATATATATATATATATATATATATATAAATATATACACGTGTGTTATATTCTTGTCAGGTTAAATTATAGTTATCAGTTCCATGCTGCAAAGATATCATTTTCACTTTTGCCGTTTAGCTTAGTCAAGGATTTTATAATGACAAAAGTTGTTGGGTAAGGAAAAAGAGGATTTAGATCTGGGCCATTTCACAAATTCCAGAAAAACAAAACTGATGTGGACAAAAAATGAATCTAAGTATTTCATATTTTTAGGAACAATGTTATTCAGTACAGGTTATCTTTGTTTGAATTTAGTGAAATACTCACAAAAGTAATTAGACCAATGAGTAGGCCGAATAAAATTTGGAAATCAACTAGACATAAATGTCATACGAAAATAGGATTAGACATGGGTCCCTAACGACCTGTAGTACTATACGAACGTCAATCGTGACTCGCCAATGAAACAACATCTAAGAATAAAATGATAAACTTGAAATAAAACTTTAAGAAGAATATCAGGAACAAGTTAGCAAACGGGGTGAGAAATTATATTTTAGGGCCTACTTAGATGGGAACTCTTGTTCCTGGCTCCTAAGATCCGTTATTACAAGAATCTGTAAGGCTTGGAGCTTGTAAGACAAAAATCATGTTTGCCTTCACTTCTTTATATAGTCAGTAATACGATATAATACCTAAAGGAATACAGTAAATAAAAGTAATTGAGCTGCCTAAAACATAACACAAAATATCTTTTCATTGCCTGCTCGAAATCAGAGTAAAGCGAATAGTTTTATTCATTATCGAGAAAGTATTATCTGTAAAACAGATTTAACATTAAGCAGACATTAATCTTAAGTGTATACGATTTAAATCGAATTAATTATAAATGGAAGGAGAGCTAAAACATATTCAACATATAAATGAATAAATAAAACTCCTCTAAGGGTTATACTACACATATATAACTCAGTCGATGTAGCAATTTTGTAGAATCGTGAAGGGAGGGAATTAATCTTTTCCCGCTTTTCGTTTCCTGCAGCCTAAAAATTGATGAACGGTTTAAACTATTTTTTGGTTCCACTTTACCGAGAACTAGCTTTAATGTATTCAGTCATAAGGATTATAAGAGAATTGATTTTTTGTAAACGTCTTTGACCCTTTGGAGGGGATAGCTCTAGCTTGAACCTTCGGCTTATCAGCATTGCTAATAATAATAATAATAATAATAATAATAATAATAATAATAATAATAATAATGGTAGTGTTAGCAGAAAGCAGCCATAGTATCATTCTCTCATGACCCAGTTCGGCGGCTGGTATGAACTTTGTTTCCTCTGACCACGGAAACCAGAGGGAAGGAACAGACCCATGAGAAGACCCCGGATGTATCATCGGAGGCGTTCGTTCCTAACAAGATCCGGACCAACAGCTGAGCGCCTAAGGAAGCCCGATTCAGGCCACACGTGTCTGGCTTCAAAGCCCAGCTACAAAGCCGGCTCCAAAGCCTTGACACCCAGCTTCCTCCTCTTCCTACTTCTCCCTCCCAAGAGGGAAGGATGGGATAAGACACAATAATCCGGAGAATCTTATTAGGACGAACAGAAGATCTCTATTTAGCTTCTGCAGGAGAGAGAGAGAGAGAGAAAGAGAGAGAGAGTCTTTATGCTTTTAGAAACAGAAGGATAGTCCATTATTTACTGGTTATCAGTATGTATGGATATAATATATATATATATATATATATATATATATATATATATATATATATATATATATATATATATATATATATATATATATATATATATATATATATATACACATACAGTATATAAGTAATATTTTTGTGAATACCTATTATCTTTCATGAATGCACAGAAATCAAATGTTGTCATTTAGATCAAAAGGATGTACTGCTGAAATTCATAATCCCATCAAACTTTCATTTATGTTATTAAAACATACAAGCTTTTACCACCTGTCCATTGATGAGGTAATTGTTTCCTCTAACAAGAAAGAAAATTGCACTGTTACCCCGTGCGTATCCTATACATTTTTCATTCTCTTCATTTCTATTTTACAAAACTTTTTCTTTTTGGCACTACAGAACTGGTCACAAATTTAACACGAGAGCTGATATACACATCCTCTTGCATTTTCAAGAGAATTATTTATAAGTACTTTATTGTTCTTACATGCCGCATAAATATCGGGGTATTCAGGCTAACGGGGAATATATTTAGAATTAACCAGTACAACAGCATAAGTATTTTTTGTTCAGAAAGGTTCTCTGTTGTTGTTATAAAAACTTTTTCAAAACTTTGTTGCATTCTTAAATAATACCAGAATATGTGTATGGCTTGCTTGAACTCCTTTTTGTATTTATTTCATACCCTATGATTTCTGGTTATAGACACGAAATGTTCCTAAAACACTGATTGAAACATTGATTTCTATACTTTATTGTTATGCTCAGAAAATAGAAATACTGGTATCCTTTTCTGTATAAATTGAATTTAAATCTATTTTCATCCATATACAAACATAATCCAAAACGATTAAGCTACAGTCATTTTCCATACCTATAGCAGATTTTATCGATGGTACCAATTCATGTTTACATTTTTGTTTCCTTCATAAATACATAGTCATTAGTAGATCTGAAACATGTTACATTTTCTGAAATAAGAGTGCTTAATATTGTGCTCTCAAAAGTTTTTATGTACAGATTACTTAATACGGGTGAAAAACAATTTCTCATTGGCATACAAAAATTAGGAGAGTAGTATTTCCCGTTAAATTCAGTTTTGCAATCTTTTACGCATAGTTTAAAAACGTTTTATTAAGGTGTTATTAAAGAATGGTAAATCCAACTGTTTGTCTGTCTAGGGTATGAAATAAAAACTCTGCAAAATCACGATTAGTACCCATTGAACAGCTCAAGTCTGGAATTCCTACTGATATGTATATCATTTAGTTTTATTCCATCCACAATATTCTTAACATTACATCTTAAATTGGGCAAGCAATGGATGCAAAATAGCAAGAAAATATTTTGATAAACTGAATAAAGACGTAAGTGGCAAATTTGTCTTATGGGTTCCTATGTACCATTAGAACTCGTAGTAAGAACAAAAAAATATAAATAAATAAAAAAGCGGGGAAGCACTGTACGTTCGGGTATTTCGAAAGAAAAACTGTTTATTTGAACAATGACAAGCAAAAAGCATGTCGAAACGATTCATTGTTGTAGCAACAACACTTCACCACTCACAAAAAGAAAGAACGACCAAGTACAGAATACTGTAACTGAAATCAATTTAGGTGTCTTTTGCGATGATAAGCATCAGGATGATGATGGATGTTCGGAGTAAGGCAAAATTTTAAGTATCTGGAGTGAATGTAATCTTTAGATTGACGTTGCTTATTTTGTACACTTTATGACCTATAACTACTGTATATTCAATTTACCATAAATTATTTTCATTTCTTTAATTGAGGAGATTATCTGAGACCTTGGAATTTATCTATCCAAGTCCATAAAAGCGACTGGATACATACAATTATATAATGAGTTACTGATGCTTTGCACCTCTTGTATTGTTCCTCCTCTATGTGTCTTTGCTCTCCAGACCACTCACTTATAATATGTCGTTGATCACTGCACATGGTAAATTCAACAGAACGCAATTTTTCAAATATCCACGAATTTGAGATGTAAAGTACCCAACTAAAATCACGCAATCCTCTTTTTTTTATGTCAGGAATTATATGGCATTCAAACGACATGACGTCATCTAGCAATAACCAAACTCTCGCAGACGTGGCTTGGCGATTCATAGAGTAAAATGAACAACACATGCGATGGAATTATGTCTAAAATGGCATTGCATTTCAAAGTAAATAAGGAAACACAGGAAGCTTTGCTTGGCAGAAGCTTACTTTCAAGAACGGTCTTCATTTCCATGTAGGACTTAAATTACTGATTTGATGTGTCTTCTTCTTAAGGATATTATACTACTGCCTTTTCTTTTCAGTTGTGATTTCTATATTTCCGTTCTTGTAAATGTATTTTAACAGAGCGTTACCTACTCGTGTCCACAGGATTAAATATAAAATCATTTTTTTCATTACCATAAAACTTACCTATTATTCTTGTATTAGAATATTTTGAACTAAGTAACCGAAACAACACTCCCACCCAACACACACACACATATATATAAACATATATACATATATATATATATATATATATATATATATATATATACATATATATATATATATATACGTATGTATATATTTTAAGAGTTGAAATAGTTGAACTTCGCAGATATTACATCAGGAAAACACCAAATCACACGCTATCTAATGTTTATCGATCACTTTATAAAGGTGATAGTTTAATGAGCTAAACCTGAATATCTGTCCCCAACAGCCGAAATGCTCTCGAGATGGGTTAAGAAGCACAAATGAGGAGTAAAATAAATAATAACGATATATGATTTAGATGAGTTAACTTAGAGCTGCAACGGTTAGGACGGTTTGCTTTTTTCCTGCTCTAGTTATCAGGAATTTATGGACAGAAAAAAACAATTATTTTCATCACACCCCGATGAGATATAAGTTCACGTCTTTCTCCAGTCCCGCTAAACAACCGAGCGTTACTGATACTTGCAAAAAAAAAAAAAAAAAAATAGCAGTCGAGTGCAAGCGGCAGTGGTTCACAATGTTGTCGGAAAGTTAACAGAGTTCTATTCAGGCTGCTTTCCTTACTCAGACGGCATGAACTTTGACCTTACCATGTCATAGTGTTTAAGTTAATCAGATAATGATGAGGTTACGCACCGGAATACCAGAGAGCATCAACATGTGTTTTTCTTTAATGTCAGATAAAGTGGGACTGAAATTAAAATATACTAAATGGCTTTAAAATTATACTTATGAGCATTTTTTATGAATGCGTAACGTTCTTGATATTAGTGTTGCAGGCAACTAGTAGTAACCCTAATAACAGAACAGCAGTACTGGAAAGTTATCGTGGTGATATTCTGTTTTCTCGCTGTATTTTCGAGAGAAATTTCATTTCAACATAAATGTTACAAAGGCGTAATGAAATTTACATCGAAAAAAGATATATACATAAAAAAACCAACAATGATTAATCTGGCTCTATACCTGAAACTGATGGCACGTCACCTGAACTAAAATCTTACGACCTTCTTATTGTCTTGGCGTTTATGACGTCTCCTCACCTCTTATGAATGAGTTCATCCAAATATCCATCTTGGATTCTTCCCTCCTCCCTCTGAATAAGTCTCATTGTCTTCTTTCCTCTCCAGCATCAATCTCAATCCCCTTTTCTTTCCTCTGTGGCAACCCGGACCGAATTCCTTTCTTATCGCTCCGTCCAATCTTCTTAACGGTCAGGTCCTAATGAATGGTCAGGACGCGCGACACAGGATTCTGGCTGCGTCCGAAAGTATGGGAACTCACTTCCCCACACACTTTGAACAAAACTCAAATGGCATAGAATTTATAAAATGATTGGCCTTATTTCCCCGAAACCTTGAACGCTCCAGAAATAACTTCAGCTCTGTTATATATCAAATCACTGATCTTACTTTCGGAAAGGCTTTGTAGTACTGAAGTATCTTATATAATGAGTGGATTGATTTACCTCATTTTCTCAAGAAGCTGAGTTGTCCTAAAACGCAATTTCTCTGCAAAATTACAAATACTTTGAATATCCTTGGAACAGCTCATTCACTGCGCAAATCAATCAACCTCACTTCCTCACCACTTTATTTCAGTATAAAAAACCTCTCAAAGAGATTATTTTAATGGTTAAAATGCAACCAGCTTCAAAATAAACTTTTCATTATAATTTATATATAAGCTCCGGTAGAGTCAACTGCCAACAACGTTTTCCTTCCTGGTGACTTCAGATAATACGAACAGTGCATGTCCTGGGTTAATTGCATTTTATGGAGACTTCATCAGCAATAATTGATTGAGTTTTGAGTAAAATGCATATTTATAATAAAAAAATGTCGTTTCCAATGACACGGAACTCGCTTGGAGTGCCATGATTCGTGTACAGCCTCCTTTTCGTGTGATAATGAGTTCTGCTAGTCCTATACAGTAAATGAATTTGTGAGATTATCTTAAATGTTTTTGATAAAGTATTCTCTTTCACTGAGGTCTTGTTAATCTGAAACTGTAATAAACTTGAAGTGTCACTGTCTTGTAAAATTTAATAATACATGCGTCAAATTCAATGACAACACTACTTCCTAACTGACTTGGTATTTGAATGGACCATTTCAATTATATGTTAACTCTCTGCGACTTAAAATTCTCGAGAACTGTGTGTGTGAGAGAGAGAGAGAGAGAGAGAGAGAGAGAGAGAGAGAGAGAGAGAGAGAGAGATGGAAGGAATTTCTAACACAATTATTATTACGCACCTACACACACACACACACACACACACACACACACACACACGGGCGCGCGCGCGTTACAACTATCTTGCGGAACATAAAAAAAAAAACACTAACACGAACACGACGCAAAAAGGGCCGAAACTTCAAATAACATGTCGGAAACGATCACATAAAGAATTTTTCCCTCATAAATAAACATTTACACAGAGTGAACACACATTTGAACAGTAAACAAACATTTGTGTTCGAAGCCTGCGATGTATTTTTATTTCTTGCTGTAACAGGAGCACAAAAATAAACCGAAAATAGTTTCGTACTTTATCACCTCGATAAAAATTGTTTTTTTTCTGTTTTCGACTTTATTCTATCGCTTTTTCTGACAAGTCTCCGTCTCTCGCCCCTTTTTCGTATGTATGGAACGTTTCAATTTTCTCTTTAAAAACCATCCGACGGATTTCTACCTCCACGCAGCGAATTTTGTCCTACTCTACATAAATAAGCTCTCTCACATCCGTCCTTCCTTTCAGAGAGAGAGAGAGAGAGAGAGAGAGAGAGAGAGAGAGAGAGAGAGAGAGAGTCAAACCGGATGGTCTTTTCATGTACAAAGCATAATCTTGCGTGTGTTTTTATACTTACGATTTTTTAGTATATTAAGGTTGCTTCACACTTCATGCATAGAAATGTATTTCCTTTGTTAGTGCAACGGGTTTAACAGAGTCAAAATGGTCTTTTTGTTCGTTCCCATCTGTATAAAGATATTTAATCTCGTTCTGATACTTCGAATGCAGGTTCAAATCTGCTACGGACGTCAGAGTTTAATCGTAGTCTTACATTTGGATCTTAGGTTTTGTAGTGACAGAGTATCGAAAAAGTGTGAAGAAAACGAGAACTCAAGAGGGCATTATGGTTTTTACAATGAAATACGTGTCTGGTATAAAGGGACCATTAGAGTCTATACACACACACACACACAAACACACACATATACATACATATATACATATATATATAATATATATATATATATATATATATATATATATATATATATATATATATATATATATATATATATATATATATATGTATGTATGTATATATATGTATGTATGTATGTATCTGTTTTCAGTAAATATTTAAGTAGTTTTGGGACGAAGTTGCTGGTACTTGCACTAATACATAAGTGATGAAGGTGTTTGGTATTTCTTGGTGGTCACCCAGCTAAGCACAAACGACCATATGCGCGCGTGTGTGTGTGGTAAATAATCCGTTTTCACGACTGAGGTTGGGTACACTCTTTGTGAAACACTTGCACATTTAAATTACAAACAACATGTTTTATTTCTGTAACATTTTAAAGAAGGACACCAACACCACACCGGTGTCGTGCCTCTCCCTGAAATGAAATCCCCTCCTAAATTACACATTCCCATCTTGCCCGAAACCATCACCCGCACGGCCTCGGCTCAATCTCAATTCGGTTTTACATCTCCAATCATCAATGTATTTCATCCTTCGGTTGCGTGCTCTGGGCTATTTCATCACTAAACGCTTTGTTGGTGATGGGGGACTCCTCTCTCGATATCTCTTGACGTTAGAATCTCCTGTGTCCTATGGTTTCTTGAGGCATTCTCTCACTGCTACTTTTTGGCCCCTCGGAGTGTTGGTAAATTCTCTCCTTCTTAAGTTTGACCTGTTGTATATGCCGTCTAGTGAGAAATTCTCACCCATTCTCTTATCATATCTACTGATGTTGTCCATCCTACTTGCGGGTTAACCAACTCTCTGTCTCTTTCTCTGTCTGTCTGTTTATCTGTCTCCACGTTAAAACAGTCTGTTCCAGTTTACTGAGAGACTGTCTCACGCTCTACTTTCCTGTTTAATGTTACTGTTGGTCTCCTCTGCGTGTTGGAAATTTCTCTTTCAGCTTTAAAACCGTCTGGTTTCCTATAGTCTATCGGGAAATTCTCTAACTCTGTTATCGTATCTACTGTTGTTGCTGATACCGTCTATGTGTTGGCAAATTCTCTCTCTCTCTCTCTCTCTCTCTCTCTCTCTCTCTCTCTCTCTCTCTCTCTCTCTCTCTCTCTCTCTCTCAACATTAAAACATTGTGTGTTCAATTGTTTACTGAGAAATTCTCTTCCTCTTTGTTATGTTTACTCTAATTTTTTAGTAACCTCTAAGAGTTGGCAAATCTCTCTTTGTCTCTCACTACTAGTAACATTTAATTCGCCTGTCTGTTATTTCAAAGTTTGTTAAGTAGAACTCCCCGTGTCCTTTCCTCATTAAACATACTTGGGTGTGCATTCTCACGTTTGGGAAAATATAATTTTGTATAAAATTAAAGTTCTCACGGGGTTTTTGCTTGTGTATTTCTACTTTATGGTTTGATCTGTTAATGAATTATGTAACCCGTGAATAATGGAAACTTTAAATAAAGGCGTCATATTTTTGCACGTTAAAACATGGTTAATTTTCTTACGATAACTTTTACATTAATTTCCTCACTGATTTTATCTTTGAATAATGGCGCTGTATGCACGTGTGCAAGCCTTATTTATTAGGTTATAATAAATGAATGTCGAGTAGCCATTATATTTTGCGCACAAAATATCTAAAAAAAACTAATGTGAGCACAGAAAAATGCATAAATGCAAAAATAACATACATCACATATCTAAGTTTCATCTTAAATATGGGCTTACAATACGAACTTAGAAGCATATGAAAACGCAAACACGGTTTTGTTGCTTGTAACGAAAATAACGGATTTCGTACCAAAGGCAGACTCTCAGCATATTTACAAACACACAAAGATAGACGCAAAAACACATGCATATACTTACATTATCGAGTGTGGTTTGTGACAACACTCACCATCACACATCACAGAAAAAAGAAGATTCATACACAAACAGACAAAATAACACCTGCAGCACACATCACGAAGTGCGGTTTGTGACACCAACCGCATTCTTATGTCACAGGAACGTATGATCTAATACGGTAAGAACGAAAGGTAGATCAGGACATGATTTGTTGCCGGGACAAAACCGACGCCATAACTCGTTCCCGAATGAAGCGCCGTTTGTAATGACAACCTTACATTATGCGACCTCCGTTGACCCCTCTGACACGCCCCTTCCATTGGCCCACTTTGTTAGGGAATTCCTCGAACCACACAACACGTCACGAGGGGAAAAAGAGGGGAAGGAGAGGGGAATGCAGCATCTTCTGCAAAGGGAATAGAATATATACCTGGCGATAGATGCAAATTGTACTATTACTCAGCTGCCAATGGCCATTCAATAAACCTCCGGCTGATGCGATAAAATGGGAGGCAGCCAATAAAGCTGTTCTACGACCTGGTATTACCGTCGATTTGCTCGATGGCTGCGAGTACGTTTGAATGTTGTATGCATAAATGTATGTATGCACAAATAAAATTTCGTTCATACATACAAATCCATACAAAATAACACACACGCACATATAAGTGTGCGTGTGTGTCTGTATCTTTGGAGGGGGAGAGCGGTTGCAACAGCCTAGGGTAGAGCGCCGTTCTTACATTCGCAGTGCCTGTGGTACGATCTCAAGCTCCCACCCACATCTCGGTTCAAATGTGAACGGGTATTAACGTCAGCTGAGGTCAGGAAAAAGGGCATCGGGTTAGGAATCTATCCCTAAGCACTGGCTGAGAACTAGAAAGCTTTATCCTACTAGCATCATCCACTCTAAAAGGGGAAAAAGGTGTTTTATGATAAAGTATGTTAAGAAGTCTTGACATTTTCTTTGGATACAGAAGAAATGCTGTCCAATAAAACTTTAGGTTTGTTTTTTTTATAAAGGACAAAGGCTTTCTCTCAAATTCTTATTATTGTGAATATTAACAACCCTTGCTGTTTAAGTTTCCAGTAACAGATAATGCCTTGCCCATGAGAATTTACAATCGTTTGGGACAATTTCTGACATCCACATGTTGTTTACCTTTTCTCGGGGTTTTTGTTTTGCTTAAGTAACTAGAAAATATAGCTTTTCATCAGTTCCACATTTGAATAACAATTAAAAAATAATTCAAATGTAATTTCAATATAAAACATTTTTCTTCAGCTTTAATATTACAGCAGTGTATGTATTTTTTTCTTTCTCACACGAGAAAGTGTCTCATTAAACCAGATGAACTTTACAAAAAGAAGTTGAAGCAGAAATAGATGCATGATGTAGATGGGGTCCCTTATTTTAACCGGTACCGTTTATTAAAAAGAGAAATCGATTTAATTGGTTTGAATATGATTTGAGATTTTGTTTGCAAAATTTTAATTTTATTACAGTTTCTCTTATGATTTTATGGTTATCATTATATGTTCGCTTTGAAAAATACAGCATTTTTCTCATATCTTGCAAGATGTAACTGATTTTCCTAGGTAAAAAGAGGTAGTCAATATTCTCTACATACTATTTACATGCCTACGGAAATTCTGCTCGTAGTGCATACTTTGAAACCTTTGTCAGTAAAAAAAAAAATCTTATTTATAATCGTTATACATTTATGCTCTAAGAAGTGTAAAAATTACTTTTGCTCAAATGGCACTTGCTTTTCTAAGGAAACTGAGACATCCATTCTGGTCTAAAATAGCGTCACTTTGCTTTGTTAACATGACGAAAACATTATTATTGCGTGCAAGACAAATTCTCTATTTTGTAAGAAAAAAAGAACAACAAATAATACACCTTTATAAAATAACATGCTAAGAAATATTGCCTAATCATGAAATACAAGAATCATTACCTCTCAGAAACCCAGAAAGTTTTTCATCTCTTCAGATAAAAAGTATTTTATGAAATTATTAATGTACAAGGGTGACGATTCATACTACATAATTACATAAAACCTGGTAGTGGGGCTTGATATTCTTTTTATCGGCAAGTCACAAAATTTGTTGGGATTGACCAAACAAAGGATGCAAGCATTCTGTTGCAACTCACCATCATGAAGTAAGTAAACTGAATATGAAAACAATCGTTACTGAGATAAAGTAATTTGATGTCAAGTATACGAGAATATGAGAAAAAGACCAAGGCCTTGCCTAACGCTTACAAAACCTACTATATTAGTTAACATCAAATTCTCTTAATGAGCTTTTCATTTATCAGTTCTGTCTAGGCTCCTGTGAAAACAGCTTTGGGATAATAATAATGATGATGTGCAAAAATGTGCCAAAAATTACGTTATTAGAACCTAAGATCTATGCACTATTTGATTTCAGAAGAAAGGAGAAACTTGGTAAGATATGAAACTTTCATCTGAAGATCAGCCTCTGAATTTCAAAAGTTACAGATCGTTCCTATGATGAAAAGGCTCAGAAAGGCAAGACTGACAATATCAAGCTATGTTGTTGCAAGTAAAGTATATCAATGAAGTTTTGTTTTGTAAGTGGTGAGATTACGTAATACAAAAACAAGAAAATACAGAAGAAAGAGGAATATTCCACATTCCGGTAGCGAATGAAAAGAACGACTGCTCAAACTCTTGGGATCATAATTGATATAGTGTATCTATGGGGTCGAAAACTCTGTTGTAAACAGCATACAGCAAAAAACTTAACGTTTGCGATAAAATATAATTGGCAGTGAAATAATAATGTTTAGAGCCGTAGTTTTATCACGGAAAGAGACAATAAAACCAGTTTCAATAAACGGTAAGCATATATATAGTTTACCGGACACATTCACTGACTCTGTGCATTATAATGGATACAATGACTACTTAATTTCTCTGTTTTATAGTATTATTGAGTACGGTTTTCAATGAAAACCTTAAAATTGGCAGCGAAATGATTGCAGCAGTTCTCTGTCCCATGTTGGATATAAACTGACACTGGTTGGATTGATTAAGGTCAACGATAAACCACACTGCCATATCTTTCTTTGATAATATCTACGAAAAGTCATGTTTTAATTATTCATGTGATCAGATGCTAAGCCGTCTAGATATACTGCAATAAAGGTCATAACTAATTCTCATTAAATCAGGCACAAGATTAACCCGTATTCATTAGACTGCAAAATTTACTCAGAAGCTATATATCACAACGCAAAAACTCGTAAATTTATAAGCATGGAATTTTACCGTCACATATATTAATGAACAATTTATTAGATACTATAAGTGGCGTACTAAGAAGACGAATTTGAGAAATGTTCCGTAGAATGGATAAAAACCTACGGTCAAAGAGACCCACATTTCACTTAGTGTTTTCCACCAATCGTTACCTCATATTCCTTCATCCATACATACAGTACTTTTATGTGTGCTATAAGATTGTTAATGTACCTGAAATAATCAATGACTAACAACGGATTTTCTATATTGATGACACAAACATGAAAGTTAGTCTTTCCCATGTTAACAAACCATATATATATATATATATATATATATATATATATATATATATATATATATATATATATATATATATATATATATATATATATATATATATATATAGACTGATTATAATCTGAGACTTGTTGGTAAGCTACAAGGCCAGAAAAACATTCTTTACATTTTATTTGGGAAAGAAGTAAATGAAAAGTAAAACAATGAAAGGAGAATGAAGTAATATTATCTAGCCCTCTGAGATAATGAAAGTAAATCAACCCCACAAAAATTTAACACTCAGGTATTTTTTAAGTGGGAAATGTAATTGATCCATCTCAATGAAGGATAACGTCAGTTCTTCATTTCTTTATATTCCATCGAGAAAGCGATGAATTCAAACGTTTTTCCATGAGATAAAAGAAACCCGAGAGAAGTAATTTTTCTAAATGAAGGTAGGTTGACAATATAAATCGACTGCAGTATCTTGATGAGTTAGGGAAAAAATATGTTTTACTTTAAAATTATTAAAAAAGTTTGTTGCTGAAAGCATATAAATGTTCCTGTAAATGTCGATTAGAATAAGAAATAGAAAGTGGAAATATATTAGCTGCCCTATCAGGACTTGATATTAACAAAGGTAACTTGCACTAATGTTTTGAATTTTACTCTAATAAAAATGACAAGGAAACGATAATGTTAACAACAACACATGCAATTAATACTTTCTGATGAAAACGTCTCATAATTAAATGTTACCACTAATAACTGTTAATAGATGGAAATCAAAATAAAAAATGCGACAAACATTAGATATGTAATATATCTGAAATTAGGGATCACAATGAATGCTTACGTATTAATAATTCATATGAAACATTTATGAACATTACATACAGTGTTTCAAGGTAAGAAAGGCTTTTCAAATAAAAAAAATATACGCAATTCAACCGCTCACACAGAAGTAACGACCTACCAACGATTCAAAAACGAACTGGAATTTGAAACAAGCTTACAGCTCCTGGTGAGAGCAGAATGGCTGATAAAGGGCTCTGTAAGTAGACAGTAAGTGTATTTCTGCACAAAAGGTTTAGATAAAAACACGCCAGTGCTCCACCTGCATGAGTTTTAATAGATGCAGAGCAAACACACATACAAACTTGCATACATCAAAGTAAAGAACCGAATATAGTACAGCAGAAAAAGATTATGAAACGTACAAGCAAGAAGGTTTGTCACCCATACAGGAGTAACTTTTTTTTATACTTGCAAATCTTATGCCACAAATATCAGTTCACATCAAATTCACTGTACCTTTGGAAAAATTTGCACCCAGAGGAAATGTAGCTGAGAAGTGCTACTGGCCCGGCCAGGATTCGAACCTGACCCTTTAGTTAGAAATAGTGATTATCTGGATATGAAGAAAATGAGTGATACTTGTGGTTTAATATTTGTGAACGTGCATACCTACATTCAAAATCATAAGCAATATAGTGAACTGAATAATTGAAAGCAATGAAGCATACAAACACATCTACCTACATAAACAAAACGGCATGAAAGCAATAAAGCACATAAAATTTGAATCTGAAAAACTACCTCAATAGCGAATAAAATTGAGACCCGATTAAGCTCTAATTAATGAATCAATAGCGTTTACCATTTTACCAAAATGGTGGTGTTACCTAATTGAGTAGATAGAGGAAAGACCCCTTAATTAAGAGCTACGGTCTCACATGAAACGAGAGAGTAAGAGAGCGTTCGTTACAGAGAGCCCGATTGCCCTTTTTCAAGCGTTCTTTTTATCCCTCTCGTTTTGTGAAACACCATCTAGCTCGGAGTGATCGTTGCATAGCTGCGTCTCACCCCTCGGGTATATAAAGTTTCACAGGGGATTTGGCAAAAAATGTAGAAGGGTTTTCACGAGGATTTTCACACGGAAAGTAGAATGAAAGGACATATCGTGAAGGAATAGGGTAACGTGCCTAGATATGTTTGAAGGAATACAGACTGAAGTAGGAGTTATTATCATTCGAAAATAGAGGTTTTTACAAACACCGAAATCAGAATCTCTCTCTCTCTCTCTTCAACGAGTTTCTCGTTCATTGTTTTAGTAGATGGGTTTAGATTCCAGATACCTAAAAATGAAGTAATTAACAAAGTAGTACCTTCAGTGGCACTACTTGCCATTTGACAGAACACTAAACTAATCTTCAATTGTAAACTGCTGTTGACATCTCATAACACGAATAATAACATTAGGCTGATAACATACAACCACATGGCAACGGCAGACTTTCGAATGAGAGAAAGGAATATTTCTCCTATAATGGGACAGGTGAACCTCTTTATATGAGTTACTTGCATCTACAAGTTGCAAGTTCCCTTATACTGAAAAGATAAACAAATATATTCTGGTAATATACACAATATATTATTTAAGGTTACTCACCTGTATCCTAGTGATTATGATTTACTGCAGAGAACTGGTAAATCCGATATTATGTATGTGGTATACAAGCTATTTTAGTGACCTTTCGAGTTCAGATTTTCTCATGAATACTACAAGTGTTATATTATTATTATTATTATTATTATTATTATTATTATTATTATTATTATTATTATTATTAAAAATGGGAACAAGCTGGGAAGAAGAAGAAGAAGAAGAAGAAGAAGAAGAAGAAGAAGATTATTATTATTATATTATTATTATTATTATTATTATTATTCAGAAGATAAACCCTATTCATATGAAACAAGGCCACAGGGGCCATTGACTTGAAATTCAAGCTTCCAAAGAATAAAGTGTTCTAGAAGGAGGTAAAGGGAAACACAGAAAGAAGATATCACTTATTAAAAAAGGCAAAATAAATTAACAAATTAATAAATGACTAGATAAAGATGCAATTAAATTATTAAAATACAAGGAGAATTTTATTAGGCTAGTAATGCACTGCATCTTCGCTTAAACTCTTGAAGCTCTAATTGCACAACAGTCTCAAGGAGATTGTTCCACACTCCAACGGTGTGAGGAATTAAAGACCTCTGGAACTGAGAAGTTCAACAGCGAGGCACATTTACTGCATATTGGTGCTGCTGTTCTGCAAATCTGTTTGCTCTCAGCAGGAAAAGGCGGTCAAGGATCTCAACTGTGAATGTGAAAGATCTCTGTTAAAATACAACTTATGAAAAATTGACAAACGACAGACAACAGTCGATGGTCCAAGTCATAACTGCTAATGCAGGAAACAGAAACCTACCACCACAAACCACTATCCAAAAGAGGTAAGTCTCTGGCGGAAGCAGACATCCACACCGGAGGACATTATTCTAGTAAAGGAAGCACAAATGACCAAACAACAAGTTGCATTGATTTTATCACTATAAATAAATATGAGGCCTTACAAACAATACCTAACTTTCGTGCGGCATTTAATGACACTTTCATAAGGTGTTTTCCAAAAGTAAGATGTGAGTCAGCCTCATACCCCACCGACTACACCATTCACTAATCCGGTCCATATCACGACTGAGACTAATGCCAGCTTCATTTCTCAAAAGTGGAGACTTTACTACACCCACAAGTGTTGCATCATCGTCATGCTGAACAATCGTCTTTTCCAGGCCAGCAACCGTATCACTTGCAAAAATTAAAAGTAACAGTGGACCAAAGAACTCTACCCTGTGGAACTCTAGACACAATAGGTCTTGGTTCACAAAAGACCCCATCAACAGCAACTCGCTGCTGCCTACTTGTGAGGAAATCTTGAAGTAAACCTAAAACATATCCACCCGTTACAAGGTTCTGAAGTTTATAAAAAAGTGACTTGTTATTTACTAAATCGAAAGCAGCACTAAAATCTGCTTGAATAACTCTACGCTCAGTACCCTTATCAAGGTTCTCTTGCAAATGGCATGTCAAATCTAAAAGAACATCGCAGGTACCTAACTGCTTCCTATATGCATATTGACTATCAGCTAACAATCCCTTACATAGTGGCTTAAAGATAAGTTTTTATTCAAGTTTGGGGAGCAAGGTAGACGGAAATTGGTCTGTAGTTGCTACAGTCTGCAGAAATGCCATTCTTTGGAATAGACACTGTATTATTAAGCTTGCGCTCATCTGCAAAGATAATACGTCGAAATAAAAATCTAGAGAATCTACTAATCTTGGGAGACGAAACACTAGAAACCTTTTCACAAAACAAAGGGAAGAAACCATCAGGATCTCCCCAATCCCAGCTATCAAGATTATCAAATATTTTCTTAACATCCCTAGAGCGAAATTGGGAATTTTATAAGGATAGGTTCAGGATGACAAATAACTGCGTGAGGGACATTCTCAGCTGACTGCTTAGCTTAAAAGGCTCGATAAAGCAGTTCAGCCTTTTCCTTAAGGCCAGTAACCAATCTACCATCATCTGTTAGTAGTGGTGGAATGGAAGACGAGCCTGACCCAAAGATAGATGATGTCAATTTTGTCCACCACTAATGAGGCTGAGTAATTACTTCAATTGTTCTATTTTAAGGAAAGATGGTGTAATTTTCATGTGAACGCTTTTGTCTCCATGTATTCAACTTGGTCTGTTTGTTATGGTAAGGTCGTCTACATGGATCCTCAAACAATGGCTGGTCATTTGTCCTGAATTTGATGACCTTTCTAGGGACATGTCTTACTAAAATAACTATCGGTATTTCATTTAACTTCTTGGGATCTGGATCTGATATAGCATTTGAAATATTAAGTACCTGACAAGCTTCAATAATGCGATCCCAGTTGGCTCTAGATTTCAGCCAGACCATTTTTCCAATGGTGGCATTTGGAATATACTGACTGACAGATATGCCCATCTCAACAGCGCAATGATCGGAAGTGCCTATATACTCGCAGACCTTGGGTTTGACAATAGCTGGAACATCTGTGAATATGAGTTCTAATCCATTACCAAAAATATGCGTAGGCTTCTTAATTAGCTGAACAAAATCGGAGGATACACAGAACTGAAGAGCAGACCAGCCATGTTGATCTGTGGAATCTGCATTCAGCCACTCACTGTGCTTTGCATTGCAGTCTCCTCAAATGACGAATGAAGCTTTTGAGACCTGTGACTGAGTCATACAAATCCTCTCCAGGAGTCAGACATATATAGTATCGATTGCGGTAAACTTTATAGAACTTACTGAAAATCTTAAAACAAAGAACTTCATGGCAACTACAGTAATTTGCTCTATCACTGGACAAACTTGCAGCAATCTGAAAATGAGTGCTCTCTCTCTCTCTCTCTCTCTCTCTCTCTCTCTCTCTCTCTCTCTCTCTCTCTCTCTCTCTCTCTCTCTAAAGGTATTCATTTCAACAGAATAAACCGAACTAATACAAAAGATTAATTATCTTGCAGAGGATAAATATAACAGTCGTCATGCTTCACGGTTTGCTTTGTCTCACAGAGCCTACATTGACCTTGTCTGGATTTAATGTCAATTGTCTGTTTGTTTGTGGAGTTTCTTCCAGGATCAAAATAAAAGGGAAGACATTTAGATGAAAACTGAATTTTCTAGGTTACTGAAGCTTTATTAAAATTACTATCGTTAAATCTTCATTGGGAATATGACCTAGTCTTCAACAAGCTACAGATTATGAGTTAAATTAATATCACACTGACATCATCGGTAATGCAAATATGTTAATTCTTTGAATTAATGCATTTTGTTAATATAAACAATCCTGATAAATAATTTCTCACGTCATAGCACTCATATGACTAACATATACCTAACTATACTTCCATGCCTTGGAAAATGAGCGTCATACATGGAATAGGGTAAAATTAATAAGCGTAAGTTCATAAACATATAAAATACTACAAAATAAATTATGGGGAGTGCCTTTCTGGTAAAATAATAATCCATCTCTCTCTCTCTCTCTCTCTCTCTAAATATATATATATATATATATATATATATATATATATATATATATATATATATATATATATATATATATATATATATAGTCTACCTTGTGAACTACATGAGGTAAAGGCGTCGTCATTATTACTCCATGTTTTATGTCTAAAAGGCGTGAGCAATGTACTTATACAATTCCCTATGAGTGTAAATTTCCATGGCAAAAGACTGCAATTTTAAAGGATATTTGTGGATTTATATATATATATATATATATATATATATATATATATATATATATATATATATATATATATATATATATATATATATATATATATATATACATACATACATACATTATTTACACACACACACACACACACACACACACATATATATATATATATATATATATATATATATATATATATATATATATATATATAAATATACATGTGTGTATGTGCGTGTGTGTTTATCTAAAGTGAAATAAATTATATCTAGGATTCAATTTCAACATTTGATACTACTTGAGTGATTGTTTATTCGGCGCTGTTTCCACTCTTTCGATAAAAGTTCTATTTCACAAATATATGTAAAGGAACAAAAATATCTTTGCTACCATCCACATCTCCATGTTAAATCCTAAAGCCAACATAAAACAAGCACGGAAGGACAAACAAGTAAAACAAGCCCAAACTAGAATAAAACTATATGTTTGGGGTAGAAACGAATGTATAAATACAAACATGTCCAACTGCTAGACAAGTGAATGTTTATGGCAGTGTCGGTCAGGCCGTCATCTGAGAATGAACATGCGCAAAGAATTCACCCATCCTCCCTGGAATAAAGAATAAGAAGAAAAAGAAGAAAATGAAGAATTGGAAGAAGAAGAAGGACGTGACCTGGACGAGAAAACAACTCGGAGTGACAGTTTCCCCTCAGCTCTCTCTCTCTCTCTCTCTCTCTCTCTCTCTCTCTCTCTCTTCCAGTTTATATGAGAAGTTTCTTTCAGCTCTGAAAAAGCTTCTTTAATCTACATACATGAAAAAATGTTGAAATTAATATTTTACACCCAGGCTACTGTAAGAAAACCATTATGAACTGACACAATATGGCTACTGCATGAGTAAAAAGGAATGAACTACGTAAAATTAATGTCCCTTGAAATATAAATAAAAACTACTCAGAGACTTTTATGAGAAAGGTATAAAAAGACTGAAGTATGTACAATGAGTGGGCTGAGAAAAACTATCCTTTTACAGCAGTAAAAAAAAAAAAGGAAAATCCAGAAACAAGAATTTGTCTTCGAAAATGTGGAGGGTGACCACATCGTATGAGGCCATCCATCTGGGAACTCCCTTGAAATAACATTTGTCACAGAGGGGAAAGAGGGATACATCCTTCTGCAAGCTTTCCTTCTGGGGAGAGGCTGAGAGAATATTCGAGTGAAATTGTTGATTTTTCCCCTACTTACTTCGTTGGTTTCCGGGCCGCATTATGACCTACTGCCTTTTACAATACATGTCTAAGATTTGATGTTAAGTTTTCCTTCTTTTTTCAACAAAGTATGAGTGTTAAAGCACTGTTTTATCCGGCCTTGGGGCATGTATATTTTTGTGTATAAACTCTCATGGAAGAATTTTACTGCATATTTTATCTAATAAAATTTCAAAGAGATGTTACGCTCTGTGATCAATTAACCTAGTTTTTGTGTATTGACAAATGTGACGTCACCATGGTATGGGCTCAGTTACTTTTGGAAGATTTTGAGTTACAAAGACAAAGTGCACTTTGAACCTCACATCAAAAGATTCAGTTGGCAAACACAAAAGCCGGTGTACTTTCTGATACGTCAATTTACTCTCTCTTTCTCTCTTCTATTGGTTTACAGCCCACCATTATACTCTGCCAGTCTGCTGTCCACCTGCCTGTCTGTCTGTCTCTCTGCGTAGATAACTTTTTTTCGTGACCCACTTTGAAGTTCTTACCCCTCCTTTCCTTTCTCATTCGTTCCCAGCGTCTATACATACTGCTGTTGCTGTTGTTGTTATTGCTGCAATGACTATTAAAAGGTATCGCCCTCCCGCCAACCCTATTCCCCAGTTTCACAGTGCCAACTCAATCAAGTAATTAAGAGGTAACACAAAATACTGTATTTACCCAACTGGCCTTAGGAGAACCTGAAACCAGTTTCAGTCTAAATTGTAATGGACTCCTTCATGCACTTCTAATATATATAAGATATGTAATATTAAATATTATTACAAATATATAATATTACATTTACAAATCTAAATTGAAAACTACACCAGTTCTACTTACTGTTCTTGGACCTCTTCTGTCAATACGTTTCTAAATGCTGGTGGTGTCGACTTTAATTTCCATATATTACAACACCTTCTTTTTTCCATCAGACTTGAAGTTTTCTCTATACATGTCCCCTCCCTATCGTCCTGCTTAACTTTATAGAATCACTTTTTCACAAAGGTAAAATTCCACCGAAGAAACTAATAAAAAAACACAGACAACCGTGCTACGTCTATACAACCGAGGGTAGGTGACAATGTATCTCTCTCCCTTATAAATTCCTGTAGAGTTGCCAAAAACACGGGACATAGTCGAAGTTTTTGGTCGAAGGTGGGACAGAGGAGAGCGAGGGGCGAGGGCATGGCTAATCTTTACACCAAGGGGAATGAGGGGAATGTGAATCAGATTGGGGAACTTCAAACGTAAAGCCATATAAAGGGGAAAATAAGCACAGCCAATTTCATTCGGAAGTGCCCCCAATAAAACCTATCTTTTAACTATAGTAGGTAATAAACATGGCTATGTTTTTTCTCGCTTGCTCTTAATGGTTTCTCTCTCTCTCTCTCTCTCTCTCTCTCTCTCTCTCTCTCTCTCTCTCTCTCTACACTGCAGTGAATATCTCTCTCTTAATACTTGCTACCTGGTTCCCCACTCTCTCTCTCTATCTTTCTCTCTCTTTTAAAAGGTCTTTTCAAGTCGAGCCTATTTTGGATATTTACGGCTTTCCAGTCTTCCGTTTGGAACCTTTCCATCAGGCCTTCCTCAGCAGTGGGGCAATTTCCCTCTTCTTTATTCTTCCATAGTCTATTCAGTTTTCTCTCTCTCTCTCTCTCTCTCTCTCTCTCTCTCTCTCTCTCTCTCTCTCTCTCACTTTGTGGAGTATACTGTAATCCTCCATTAGTACGCACCCCAATAACTTTCCCCTAAATGTGACTTGACACCTCGCAGTATTTCTTAAATTCTTCACAGGTTTTCTTCCCCCTTTCTTTTTACTTTTTCCGATTTGTTTTAGCTTTACTTTTCTCTTCCCGTATTGAATGAGAATACAAATTCAGTAAATTCTTTGCATGTAAATTGAGCACTTGAAAATTTCTCGCTTTATCTTTGGTCATACTTAGTTCTATTTGTGGGGAGAGAGAGAGAGAGAGAGAGAGAGAGAGAGAGGCTCTCGATAGCCAATGTAGGAGAAAGAGCGTGCGAGAGACACCAATAAGTTGAAATTCTACTAAAAATCAAATATATATAGTGGTGACATAGAGAGAGAGAGAGAGAGAGAGGGGAGGGGGGTTTCGACTGTACTTCACGTCAGTGATATACAAGACGCATAGACGCGTTTATCTGCAAAACGCTCTCCTTATCTCTCTCTTTCTGTCTCTAAAGAAAAGGGTATCTAATTCAGCACTTATGAACAGGGAGTAAACAAAAGCTGGAAAAATCTTAATGCGATGTTTTATCTTTAGAGGAGCAGAGATAAACATTTTATGCACCAACAATTATTCATTTGTAAGAGCTCATACCCGAATTATCTCGAGGCCTTGCAAGAATGCAAGTTCAGTTCAGAGAAGTCAGAGAAATAGAACAGAGATTCTGCTAATGCTGAATGTAATAGTGAAAAGGGACAAGAGAGACCATTAAACAGCTACTGCCAGTACTGACCTTGGTGGAGAGAGAGAGAGAGAGAGAGAGAGAGAGAGAGAGAGAGAGAGAGAGAGAGAGAGAGAGAGAGAGAGAGAGAGAGAGAGAGAGAGAGAATCTCTTATTACCAAATACATAATTCATTATATTTTATACAACAGTATGGTATACAGAGCTAAGCTGACCTCCGGTGAAACTCGGCCCAGAACACACCCATACACGTCTTCATCCCTTCCAAGGAAATAATTCAGTTATGTTTGCCGTTTGACATCCTGAGGGGAGGCTGCACAGAAGAGGAGGAGGAGGAGGAGGAGGAGGAGGAGGAGGAGGAGGAGGAGGAGGAGGAGAGGAGGAGGAGGAGGAGGAGGAGGACGTTAGACAGGAAGAGGAAGCGTGATAGGAAAGACACCAGCCAATTTTTATTTTCATTTTCCCTTTTTCAAAAACTCCACGCACTCCCGGATGAACCCTAACCACGTTAAGTTCATTTAGCATCTCTTCCTTTTCCCTCCCTCTCCGGGCAGACGGAGGGCTTTGCATTCCTCGGCGTTTGTGGGCTCTTCGTACAAGCTTTTCCCATTGGCCGTGTGACGGGCGGGAATGAAAGGGAGACAGGGTGGGGGGAAAGGACGAAAACCCCGAGGAAAAGGACACAGTGATGGATGGTAGCGGTGGCGGTCAATCCAACTGTCGCCCGGGGAGAAATGTATGAACTGATGGGGTGAATTGAAAGTTGTAGAGAATACATACATATATATATATATATATATATATATATATATATATATATATATATATATATATATATATATATATAGGTATAAAGCATATTTATATATATATATGTATGTATATATGTACATATATATATGTATATATATAAAATATATGTATATATAATATATATATATATATATATATATATATATATATATATATATATATATATATATATATATATATATATATATATATATATATATATATTTATATATATATATATATATATATATATATATATATATATATGTGTGTGTGTGTGTGTGTGTGTGTGTGTGTGTGTGTGTGTGTAAAATCAGTTAACAGGTGTATATAAAATCAGTCAACTGTAAAACAATGGAATAAAGTGTATGAAAAAGAATGGCCATCATAGTTTTTTGGGGGATTATTTTGTAACCTTTACCAGTTAGTCATATACAGCTTAACAAGAATTTGATATTATAATATATACATTATTTACTTACAATTTTGTGTATGAAAATTTTTCATCCAATAATTATGAATATAAAAACCGTTTTACTTAACAAGAAGTGGTTTTAGAGAGAGTGAGAGGGAGAGAGTGAGAGAGATGGACACAGCATTCGGAAGATTTCCATTGGATCTGCCAATTACAAAATCTTTGCAAAAGACTCCTAAGCAGCACGTCGATTAACCCCAAACCCGTGTAAACGCACCGCTGCTATCGACTCTTTATGTACACTTTCTTTAACTTCCCAGATATTCCGGCCCTTCCTTTCAAAGACTACTGTGAAGACATCTAGCCAGAAATGTTCATAACTCTGCGTTCTTTCTCTTCAGAATTTAGAATTTCATAGTCTTTACATCAAACTAATATCCTCCAATCTATCTTTACACCTATGCTAACCTTCTACCATAACGTTATATCTCGATATCTATGACTTACTACAAAAACTAAACAGATAATTAATCGATATATACACACACATATATATATATATATATATATATATATATATATATATATATATATATATATATATATATATATATGCATGAGTGTGTGTGTGCGTGTGTGTGTATAATAGGTCTTAAAACTGTATGTGTCAAATAACAGAAAACTAACTGTATCCGGAAGATGTGCTCCTTATCGTATATATTATACAAAAGCTCTTGGTGTTTAGTCAATATATATATATATATATATATATATATATATATATATATATATATATATATATATATATATATATATATATATATATATATATATATATATATATATATATATATATGTGTGTGAGTGTGTTTGTGTATGAAAGGATGTATGTATGTATATATTTGAGTGTGTATAATTTACTGGTTACTTTCATCAGATTGGCATGCATTTTAACAGCCACAATAGCTTCTAAATTCTTCTATTTCCACACACCGCTTGCTACACTTACTTCAGCAAGCTTTGAATCCACAAAGAAAATGAATGAAGGGGCTCTTTGTTCTATGTTGAGAGTTACTGCAGGCACACTAGCTTTAGCAAGGTTTTTAGACATCTTGCTGCAGAGATGGATAAAATATCCCTATTACCTCACGAATACGTATACCTATCGAATTCAAGACACATTCTAGTCGAAATGGAATTTAGAAGGTGAAATTAACAAGTTAATTATACATTATTCACAACCTACAAAGCAGATAAGCTGCTAAAGTACTATGCTACGACAATAAAAAGTTGTCGGTTTCAGCACCTGCAAAATGTATCCTAATTTGATATGTATACATATGTATGAGATAAAACAGATTCTTCTTGACTTCTTTCCACGAAAACAAAAGCCTATTTATTTACTTCCCACTTGAATTCAAGACTTATTGAGATGAGAGTATCTAAAAAAAAATGAGTATATCGAGAAGTTAAGAGTTCACTGGGGCTAAGATATGTTGATATATATATATATATATATATATATATATATATATATATATATATATATATATATATATATATATGTATATATATGTATATATAATAAATATATATTTATTATATATATATATATATATATATATATATATATATATATATATATATATATATATATATACAATTTCTCCAAATTCTCCTTATTCATAGGTTTAAATTTGTGATAAATAAGCTTCTAATCTCTTGTGTAAATACCTCTTAGCCTTTACTATGAAACCCACACAGTATCCCAATTTCTAATTTATGCACAGATATATTTACACGAATATAAATACGCGGGAATGCAGATATCTTAATGGCTTCTGTCTCTGCGCATCTCGGAGACGTCCTTTACACAACAGGGCAACCGTCTCCTCCTCATTCATTCCGGTAAAATATCGTCCAAATAAATCTCGAACTCGGGTTCAAGCAAATGCCCCGGAACCATTAGGCTAAAGACTTCTTGGCCATTTCGAGTCTTCTTCCGTTTCTCCCTTAAGGTGGGTTTTGCCTCTCACCCTCAAACTGAATTTTCCTCTGAAGGAGACGAAGAAGAAGAGAAGAGCGAGACGAGGTCGTTGACGATTTTACGACTTTCCAAGACTCGAGGCAGACATGCATAGCTGCCCATGGGACGTTCATTCCCTCTATCGGGTCTCTAACGAAAGCCCATCTTCCTGATATCTACCCGCCACACGTAAGGGCGCGCGATCGCACGCACATCGCATACATAAAAAAAAATGATTAAACACACATAAGGCCGCAGTGGCCCATATTCTTACATTCACACTGAGAAAGTGACAATATTCCAACCAATGGTACAATAAACATAAATATATGTGCACACATGGTATACATTAGTTAACTTAGTGATCAAAAAACTATGCTCTGGCTTATATGCATAAACTTGAAAAGATTCACAAAGAAATCAGTTTTCCTTACGCTCCTGTCCATAAGCTGAACATACATAAATACGCAATAATGTTATTAAACATCAGAAAGAAAAAAGTACGCTTCGTCATACATTCAAACACACGCACAGAAAATGCTTCGAGTGAACTTACAAACGCTTTCAAAGGACGCGCACCCATTAAAGACTGTACCTATAAAGTGTTTGTTCAGAACGTTTGTTTTATCCAACTGCAAACACACCGATCCAAGAAGGATCTTCAGGTTCTTCGCCTGTATCACTCTGTCTCTTGTTTTAGTCCCTTGTCCTTCGATGGCTCCTGAGGAAGAGGGAGCAGAAGAAAAGGAGAGGAAAGAAACAAAGATCCATTTTTTTGTGTTCCCAAACACCATAAAATCCTCCATCCTTCCAGCCCTCTACACTGTACTTCGAATTTTCTGTCTAAGAGGGCTGACTTACTTGAATCAGTTTCTGAAAGCCTTGTCTCTCTCGAATTCCCGTTGCAAAACAATACTGCATCACTCCGGTTTCTCTTTCTGATAGGCTCTATCTATAATTTCTGTTCCAGAAAGACTGGCTATCTCTTGAATTTCCAGTCCAGACATATTTCTCTTGAATTCTCACTTTAAAATGAATGTTTCCCTTGAAATTCTATTTCTGAATGTCTCGCTTGAATAGCCGCTTCATAAATATCGTGTACCTTGGCTTTATCTTTCGGAATAACAACTTGCTTAGAATTCCATTTTCAATTATGCTGTCTTCATTCAATTCAGAGTACTTGAATTCGCAGTTCAGACAGGTGCCTTAATTAAACTGAGCTCCTGTTTCAGAGACTGATTTATTGATTTTTTCAGTTCAAAAAGACTGTTTTTCTCGAATTATCAGTTAGAAAGAACTGTGTCACTAACATTTCCAGTTTAGAAAGAAAGATTTATTATGGGTTCCAGCTAAGTAACATTCGTTTGCCTCGAACTTGCCCATTAAGAAAGTCTGTTCTACCTGAATTTCTAGTTCTGTCAGACTTATTTAAATTTACCGTTTAAAAAACTACCTAATTAGCATTCCAATATCAACATGTCTTTTTTGCGTGAGTTCAGAGGTTATAAAGAACAACAAAAGCTAATGTTCTTATAATCCACACATTGACACAGACTTACACATACATACATACATACATACATACATACATACATACATACAGTACACAGACACACACATACACGTGTGTGTATATATATATATATATATATATATATATATATATATATATATATATATATATATATATATATATATATATAATAATGTATGTATGTATGTATGTATCTATGTATGAGCAATTTCAACCAAACTTGGTATCCATGATAATCTGAAATGCATTGAGCAATTTCAACCAAACTTGGTAAACATATGATTTACTATCTAGAAATCATACTGCCCATAGACTTAGTAAAGACATCAATGGCACCAAATTATCATACCTGTTGGGAAAGGGAGAGTGACAGAGTGAGAAGGAGAGGAAGTGAAGACAGAGTAGAGGCTGTGTTAGGGAGAAGAAAGAGGGAAAGAGTCAGGGAGGGCTGGAGAGGGAGAGAGAAAAGAGTCAGCTGTCATTCAGTTATCCAGGGCAGTGTCTTCAGGTCAGCTAGTGTATATATTATATTATATTATATATATTATATTATATATCATTATAATATATATATATATATATATATATATATATATATATATATATATATATATATATATATATATATATATATATATATATGCTAGCTGACCAAGTTTATAGATGCTCTATGTGTAACTTTACACACAATTCTACCTTAAGGAATTTTATGTCATTGTAGAGATAATGAGTTGTAATTTTTTATGCTATGTTAAAAAAGTCCCTAAAACCAATATAAAAAATACGTATCACGAGTTGAAGTTAGCCGTATAGGAAAGTGTTTTGCCACTTTTTTCTTAATAAGATGAGGGGGTGGAAGGCTAACTCTTGCAGCAATTTACTCAATAATAGGAAAGAAGTAAAAAGGCGTAACAAAGTAAAGACTAAATATTTCTTTTTAAAAAAAAACGTCTGTTCTCATACATATTAATGAATGAGTTTAAATTAGAACTGAAGGGTTGGTTCAGCTTTTTATGAACTGGACAGTGAAGTTTACTTTCATTATAGTAACACACATCATAAAAAGACATCACTGGCCTAGGCCTGTACCAAATTCTCTGTATCACATGGAAATATTGTTTTAGAGTTTGATTGTTTGACTTGGACTTATAATAGCCTACAAATAGCGTTGAAAGGTCTAACAGTGAAATGAATAATGCCTATACACGATTTATTAATAGTCTGATCAGAGCTTCTGAGATACTTCCCAGATGAAATACAGCGGCAAACTGTCAAGAAATTAATGCCGAGAGAGAGAGAGAGAGAGAGAGAGAGAGAGAGAGAGAGAGAGAGAGAGAGAGAGAGAGAGAGAGAGAGAGAGAGAGAGAGAGAGAAAGGCTCTGATCAGAATATGAATAAACCATGTATGGGCATTATTCATTTCACTGTTAGACCCTTCAACGCTATTTGTAGGCCGTTATAAGTCCAAATCAAAAAATTAAAATCTAAAAGAATTTTTTCATGTGATACAGAGAATTTGGTACATGCCTAGGCCAATGATGTCTTTTTATGATGTGTGTTACTATATTGAAAGTAAATTTCACTTGTTCAGTTCATAAAAAGCTGAACCAACCCTTCAGTTCCAATTTAAACTCATTCATTAATATCGTATGAGAACAGACATCGTTTTTTAATACACATCTTTTTTTTAATAAGAAATATTTAGTCTACTTTGTTATGCCTTTTTACTTCTTTTTTATTATTAAGTGAATTGCTGCAAGAATTAGCCTTCCACCCCCGCATCATATTAAGAAAAAAAAGTGGCAAAACACTTTCCTATACGGCTAACTTCAACCTGTGATACGTATTTTTTATATTGGTTTTAAGGACGTTTTTAACATAGCATAAAAAATTACAACTCATTATCTTTACAATGACATCAAATTCCTTAAGGTAGAATTGTGTATAAAGTTACACATACGGCATCTATAAACTTGGTCAATTTGCGCAATAATATAATCATGAATTAAACAAAATCTTTCCCTTCTTGGAGGAATGTTAGGCAATCAGTTATTTATTGTTTTGAATAAATACTCATTGATAAAAGATAGAAATTAATATATATCATTCTAATATATAATCATAAACAATAATTTTATTTTCCTAAATGATGGGAATACATCTCCTTACTGTGTATGATTACATCAGCAAAAGGTATAAATTGACGAGTTGTGTAAGCTGTAAGCACTTCGAGTTACTCGAACTGCAGTAGTTGCCATTTCTTAATTTAATCCCTATTTGCATCTAATACTTATACCCTCCAAGTGCCTTTCAGAAAAGATTTCCAAATGTAATGATCTTATATAACTGTAAAGTTTTAATCTAGAATTTTCAGTCATTATCTTCCAGGTAATCAGTACCAAGCAACGTGAAAAGAAACTTATCTTCCATATGCAGTGAAGTTTTTTGCCAAGCAGCTGTATGTTTAGCCACTACTACACATGCGCGGATTTGGTTTCGCTTACTACGGAGAGAAATTATCAATTTAGGTTTTCAATGTAGATTTTATCTAGGTAATAAACAATTATATTAATTATTATCATAAGTTATGATAAAAATTCACGTAAATTCTGATCAAAAATTGATGTCATAGGGGATTTATTGTTGTAGGTCAATCATACTTCAGGCAGCGCCAGAAGAAAGGGTGAAGCGTCAGGTGAAAAATGAGAATAAACCCAGAAAAATTAAGGAAAAGGGGACTTAAAAACGAAAATTTCATTTGTTTTGTTTGTGTTTGTATGTCTGTCACAGGGTAGGGGTTTGATTTTGAGTTATAAACCTTTCTGGGGTGACAAAGATGCCGTATGCAAAATTTTGTCTAGGTCTGTCAATTGGTTTAGATTTCTACAGAAGCCAAACTTATATACAAACATTCACTTTATATATATATATATATATATATATATATATATATATATATATATATATATATATATATATATACGTGTGTGTGTGAATGAAAGTATGTATATAACCCTTTGATTTTGTTAAATGCTGTTGGTTGGAGGTACTAGATATATGCATGCATATACACATATACACACACACATATGTATATGTATATGTACACACACACACACACACACACACACACACATACACTGTTATATATATAAATAGATATTGTATTATCCTAAATATATATTTTTAGCTTTTTGTTGTTAATATATATATTTTATAGACCACTGAGGTGATTAACAGCTCTCCTTGGCCTGATTATTTAACCAGATGCACCACATTATAGCGATTATCCTAAACTTCTCTTTTTCATCAGCCGGCCAAGCTTTTGTTGAATCCAGATGGAAAATAAGTGAAGAATCATTTTACTTTAGTTTGAAATCATTTTCAGAACAAAAATCACACATATATGACGCAGTCTATTAACATAATCGACTCTTTCTTTTAGTGAAAAATCCCAAGATTATTCTTGAAAATCACAATGAATTAGCACCCAAGTTTATCATTCATTAACTACTGTCGTCAATACGCATGCACAAAATAATCCTGTTGCCCGTAACAAGATCTGTATGCTCCTGTATTTATAAACAAGCGAAGTGGCTGGTCAACGAGTTCTATGTTTGGAAAACTGCCCAGTGTGTCTGTAAAAACACTTTCACTTTTTTTGTCTTTGAACATTTGGTTTTAACAAATTCCTCTCGCTTTAAACGTTTCCCTCATTTGAATGTGACACTTTTAGAATTGTAATCGAGCGTTCAGAGTTTAGTAACGCGCCAACTGGTTGGACACTGGAACAAATGTCAAAGACAAAATCATTTAAAGAAAAAACATTCATCGTATTTTTATTATTAAAGAACATATTTCATTTGAGTTTGATGAGGAGAAAAGTTTGGACAATCGACGATTTTTTTTACCCAAATTTCAAAGTAAGACATAGAGCAGAGCCTTCTTATTACTGTAAATGTCACCATGGTTAATCAACGCTTAGACATATTTTTAACATTTAGAAATTGTTTCTATATGAAAACAACAAGTGATTTTCAATTTCTTCCTTGAATACATTCAGCTAAGTAAGTGATTCGAACTAAATAAATTTCAAAACCAAAAAATTCCTAAAAAAATTTTTCTTTTCACTCTATTTAAGTCGCCCCCATAAAGCAGAGGCAATAGTTATTACAATACCGAGTGCTGAGCATGTATAAAAACAAATAAAATAATATGAAAAATTCTTTTCTTTAAAACACTTTGCTTAATTTTGGATACGATTACTTGTTCCGTCGAGGTACCGCGTCCCGTATGTTGTGACTGACTGACAATCTTACACTTAGGTTTACAGCTGTCGTTCAGCTATTCGACTGCCAATTTAACAAGCACGGGGATTATATATATATATATATATATATATATATATATATATATATATATATATATATATATATATATATATATATATATATATATATATATATATATATATATATATATATATATATATATATATATATATATACAGCACATATATATATATATATATATATATATATCATATTAACACAAATAAAAATAGTTTATATCTCATATAAATAAAATGTCGAAAATAATGTCTTTCTGGATATATAGATACTGTATATAATCATAAGCTTTATAAATATATATATATATATATATATATATATATATATATATATATATATATATATATATATATATATATATATTTATTGACGTCTCAACAAATAAAATGTGTTTAATCCTAATTTTATAAAAATTTATATATATATTCTCATATTATATATATATATATATATATATTAACAATCCTTGGATTTTAATTTCACAAAATTAAAAAATCGTACAGTAGATGAATGAACTGCTGTATTTCTTAGGCAAGAAATGAAACCTGTACTTTTCTATGGATACTTGTTCTGCGATCAAACACACACACACACACAACTTTGCGTCAAATATGAATTATTGTTTGGGAAAAGTATTGTAAGCAAATTCTGACATGACCGTCGGCAAAACTTCATTTCCATTACTGAATAGGATTTTTATGGTACTTTTCTAAACCAGGTACTTTCCCTGGATACCACCTAATAATATCCTGTGAGTTAGTTATGGTGATGGCATCTTGTGCTTGGTCAACTGACGAATATGAAAAGTGTTTTCTAACAGCAATAACGTTATGGTACATTATATTTTTTGCCTCACAAACAAATCTATAAATGTCGGCTCATGCACGTTTTTCACGCAAACCACCCCCGAAAAACAAAGATCATATCATTTTGATATATGTTCTTCAGGAAGCTGGCGGTCAGTTGTTCTGGCTTCCTTGAAGCTGAGCTTGGGGAGATCCCGGAAATCGAAATAGATTTCAATACCTGCGTAATTTCATAGCCAGAAACCCTTTTATCCGGCTTAACCCAAAGGTGATTATAATATTTTTATTCACTTTTTGGCAACCTTTTCTTGACCATCCCTACATTACTATAGGGAGTAACACGAGTTTATGCAAATATTTTTGGAAATAAAAGAAAAAGTCATTCTAAACAGAAAATGTTCTATAAACACATTCATTTTAAGGCCTCGTTTGTCGGTGAGGGGAATTTTTAAAATAACTGTTTGACGTTACTCTCGGGCAAGTAAGTAGCGTGCGGGATGACGGGGTAGTCAGGGATAGGGCGGGGGAGCTGATGAAGCGCATTAGGCAACTGGATTGCCAGTCTTTTAATTATGATTTTTTTTCTTGCAGGTTATTAAAAAATGCAACATTTTGGTTCATTCAACTTGTAAATCACCTGTGAACAGACTTCACGTAATCTAATTTTAATGATAAGCTTTAAGTATCAAGAAAGTAGTGAACATGTTGCTTGGCAACATTTATTTGTGATCCTTAAATTCTAGCGCACTCTCTAATGGCGCCTCGTCTGGGAATTGTTCAATCTTGAGTAAGGACTAGGCCTGCGCCAATGCTGAATGAGTGATGAAGACAGTAGTCATGATGGCAAGGGAATGCTGGTAGGGAGGATACTGCACTTTGAATAATGTTAGTGTTTTTACCTCCTTCGATTACTGTATGAATAGGCTACCTTTGACAGGAACTATAGAGAAGAAGGAATTTTCTATAATGTTCCCATTCTTTTTCATCTGACAGAGACGAAAGCGTTTTCATGGGCGCGGTTTTTCCTTTCACTGGTGTGCGAGGATACTGTTGATGGAGAAGGAGAGATTTTTGATAATATGTTTTAAATCTTTGATCAGTGTGTAATGAATAGGCCTATCTTTGATGTAGAGGAGATTCCACTAGGCTTGCTTTTTTTTCTTTATCATATTCCAGTGAACACCATTGATGGAGAGGGAGAAGACTTCAATGATGAATGCATTTTTCCCCCCTTTGTTCAGTATCTAAAGAATACATTTGGAGGTACTTTATTCACATCGGCCTAATCGTCGATTTCCTTGTTTTTATAACAGTGAATTTCACAACCGCTCAATCTAGAAATTGAATTGTTGCAAAACCCATAAATAATCGACTTATCTACATATTCCACATAACTGGAACGGTAAGGCATTGTCTCCAATTTCTTGCTCTCAAAATGAATCATGGTTATTTAAAAAATTCACCTCGCCGACAAACTAAGTCTTAAAATGCATATGTTTGCAGAACACTTTCTGCCCAGAACTAATTTTTCTTTAATTTCCCAAAATATCTGTATAAACTCGTGTCACACCCCGTATATAGTAATGGATGTTTGCCAGATCGATTGTAATCAAGGAGCATAGATATAATATTCGACAAAAAAATAGCCATTTTTTTTCAGCATATGAATGAAAATCATGTTATTAATTATTGGAAGGATGCTAAAGAAATCGTATACTGTAAAGATATTTTTGAAAACTTAACACTGCTGAATCGGGTGCTATGAAGAGAAATATTGTAGTACTGATTAAAAACATCCAAGAAATGTTCAGATTACATAAACTTATCATAAAGTTTCTGGACAATCAATATTTTAAGTTTTAAGGTAATTTTTATGTTTAAGTAATGTCAGCACAGAGCGGGAGACTGTTTTTATACTTCAAGATTTAATGCACAAAGGAGACAATTGGTTTATTCCGTTGTCTTTTGGGATTAAGCTGACTTTATGCCAGCACGAGATCTAATCCGCTTTTGAAACGCTACGCGGGCAGAAATGTGGCTCCAGGCCACTACACAAATTCTGCTTTCATCGCTTGACCATGAAGCAGCACTTGAGTGCGAAAGCACTTGGTAATCTTTTGGTTTTAATCCTTTCTTCAGTTTGATGAAGCATTTTGGAATGCTAATGAGGTAGTTTTTTAACGATGAATTTAAATGAATCTTTCAGGATTAGATATTCAGGTAGAAGATTTTTTCAATGAGCAATTCGAAGTCAAATGAATGTTATTCAACCGGAACTCCGTGTAAGTCTTTACTTTCTCAACTGGAAATTCAAGTGAAACAGTTCCTTCTAACTGATGATACGAGAAAAACAGTCTTTATGAATTGAAAATTCAATAAACCAATCTCTGAAATGGGAAATCAGTTTAATTAAGGCACCTTTCTGAACTGACAACTCAAGTATTCTCACATGAGAGAAGACAGTATGTGAACAGAAAATTCTACATAAGTTGCTGTTCCGAAAAATAAAGCCCAAGTACGCGATAATTATGAAGTGGGTATTCGAGCGAGTCTTTCAGAAATAGAATTTCGAGGGAAACATTCATTTTAATGCGAGAATTCAAGAGAAATATTATGTATTCATAAACGACGCCCGACGTCATCAAAGGGCAGAGCCGACCTTTAAACTTGAAGAGTGAGCCAGTGGTCTTCGGATGCTTAGGAATGATTTTCATATTTATGGCTCCAAAGACCAAGAATCCTAAGATCACTGGCTCACACTTCAAGCTGAAAGATCGACTCTGCCCTTTGATGACGTCCGGCGTCGTTTAGGAATACACTTGTCCCAGATGTAATCTACCCGGCGTCTTCTCAGGGTCAGGGCCGATTCTCATCGGAGGTTAGCTAGAGGACTGGGTGTAAGCTATCTAGAGTTTAGATAACTTACACCCAGTTCTATAGCTAACCCCTGATGAGAATCGGTCCTGACCTTGAGAAGACGCCGGGTAAATCCTATCCTATATATTTTCCCAGATTACATCTGGTTCCTTATATAGGAAGAATTGGGTTTAGATTCTAAACCCAATTCTTCTTATATAAGGAATCACATCATTAAATGTAGAATGCCCATCAAATATGAAAATGTTAAAATTATTGGCCAAACAAAGGAACTCAACGAACCACTGATTATAGAAACCTTAAACATCAAATTACGAGTTCCGACTCTGAACAACCATTCCTCTGCTGTCACGTCGGTTTTAGCTTAAATTCCTCTCATTCTTTGTGCCTCTTGATGTAGTTTACTTGTAATGTGTTATTATCTTTGTTGCTGAAAGGTTGGTTGTGTGTAGCTACTATTTTAGGCAGTATTTTAATGAGTAAATAATTGTTCTTTGTATTATATGCGTTTTGGTATTTTTTTTTTTATTTTCTAGAAATATTTTAATTTTCTTTTAATTATTTATAATTTATTGTACTTTTAATCTTAATTCTAATCAAGTGTGAGCGTTGAACTTCCTGCACACTTGACTATACTGAGATTCAAAGTCTATCAGTTGTGATTTTATCGTTAAATCGTGTTTGTATTTTCAACTTTTGGGTCTTATAAGCAACTCTGATTTCATATTAACATGACATATTTTAATTAGCAGAATATCCCTGAAGATGTGACGTTGTTGTCACGAAACGTAGGATTAAAACAGAATGCGAAACCCATCGTATTCTCCTCTTAATCTGCTAGATCATATATATATATATATATATATATATATATATATATATATATATATATATAATCACCTATCTATCTATCTATAATCATCTATCTATATATATATATAAATAGATAGATATATAAATAGATAGATAGATATATATATATATATATATATATATATATATATATATATATATATATATATATATATATATATATATACATACATACATACATATACACAAACACACACACACACACACACACACACACACACACATACATATATATATATATATATATATATATATATATATATATATATATATATATATGCATTTTCATCATAAAGCCCATTTGAAATGCTACTTCGACAGAGCATATAATAAATATAAATTACTGGCCAGTTCCTAAAAATGTGCTTCCGGCGGTTCAACGTAATATCATCGTCCAGGAAATATATTCTGTGTCTCTGCACCACAAGCTCTGTTATTACGTTAGAGGTCCTCTGAGTTTAGTTATTACGTGATAATGGAGTCTCAGAATGTAATTGGCTTAGGGCACGGATTAGACCGAAGAGCCGCTTATAAGGTTGGTCTGCTCGAGCGTCGTACAGGACGGACTGCAAAAGGTACCTATATACACGTCACCAAATGCTAATACTGATCGTTCTTACCTGTCCAAACTCCACCGAATGCATCTATTTTTGTGGTTATCTATAAACACTTCATTCAATGTTAATATTTTAACTGACTTTATCTGTGGACTGTTATCCACATTTTAATACTTATACAAACTTCTGTAAATGTTAACAATGTATATCATGATTTTAACTATATACACCCTAAGTTTTATTTACTTTCTTATAACTAAGTACTCCACAAATAGATTGGACTTATCTGTCATCTATTTAGTCTCCAACGGTTATTAGTATTACGTTTTACCTTGAAAATTCGATGAAGTTTGCATCATTTATGCGGAGCAGTAGTGCCCTGATGTCTTTGCCATCCGATTACAATAAAACATAAAGAATATAAACAAAATAAATCTATAAAAAACAGTGAATTGGTTTGATTTTACAATTAAAACTGTATCATGATTTCTGTATTTAGGCGTATAGAAAAAATATATGATTGACGACAAAATCATTAATACTTATAAAAACGAATCTTAACACAATCGATTATGAGCAACCACTGTATTCAGACGACAACCTGCACCGGCAGTAGATAGTACATCATTCATTTATTCACCATAAGGATCCGGGTACATAAAGTTGACAGTCGCCGCAGAGGAGCCACAAAAAGTCATTCTTGTGACAGGTTGGACTGCACTGCGGTGTAATTCGTTATAAAGCTGACCGTAATTCGTTAAAAAGCTGATTGATTACAAAGGCGGTCTCTTGTGTGAAATGTACTCATTACATAAGGTAATCCAATAAGCAATACTGAAGATTCCTTCAATGTACGTCTGATTCTTCAAGTAACTTAGTCTATAGACCATCCATGGTAAAGGTTACTTATTATAAACGTGATTATTCATAAAACGATGGGCTATAGCATTTATTTATTATCAAGGCGATTGATTATAAAAGTGATATGTTAGTATTTATGAGCATTTCACATGAAAAAATTGTAATAATAATAATAATAATAATAATAAATAATAATAATAATAATAATAATAATAATAATAATAATAATAATAGTGGGGCTGTGCTTTTTCGAACGAAATCTCGAAGAGCTGAGCCTTAATCAGGGAGGGCTAGTCTTCAAAAGAAGCTAAAGAATGTTTATACGGTTCTTTTGCACATAATGAGAATGAATCAGGCAGAATAAAGTGGGATGAATATTCTCTAAAGGCAGAGGCAGTGAAGTGAAGTAACGTAAGTTGTCGAAAAACCTATCAAACCAACAGAGACAAGCTATTCATCAGTCAACAGAATAAATGAAACAAACCATCTGGATGTGTTAAAAGGAACACCAAGAAGGAGCACAGCCTTGAAAGAACCAGGATGTCCATTGTATAAAAGAGTAGGAAAGTCTTAAATAGATACGTTACTTGTTTGCAAACAGTATAAATACAACCAACCCAATTGAATATGCTGAGGGGAATTATGAGAAAAGGAGATTGCTACTAAAAGGGACAGCCTCTATTCTGAATAGAATTCTGTAAGCATAAGATGCTTTTTCGGATTGAGGATTAAAAGGGTAACTTATGCCAAAGGCATAATTGAAAAGGCCACCGAGCTTCTTATTCGCTAGGGGAAAGTACATAATATTGACAGCACTCTCATTGAAATTAAAATTTGGGGTAAACCTAAATTTTAACAAAACGAACAATTACAATATTAAATCAGTGGCAATTTTTCATGTAGACATGATAAGAGGTGTTAAGTTGCACGATTCTGATGAACAATTCTTAGAGCTTAGAACTATAATTTTCAAATATGCTTATGGCAATAGTACCACAACGAGCAAAATTCTAAGGCACCATTACGAAAAAGCGCATGATGTACTGACTGAAAAGAAAAAAAGACACGCAGAATAAAACTGTAAATTCTTATGTCACGTGAATAGCTTGGATCCCCTTTCCATAATGGTCCATAATGTGAACACAGGTATGAGTAATATGACAATAATAGCCTTTGACCTATTACGAAAGCTTTCACGAAATAAAATGCACTTAGGAGAAATAAGAGACAAATAGAGGCAAGAGGGGAGAAGCATAGAAAAAGTGAAAATGTGTCTTGTTACATTTGGCTAGAAGGGTTATCTACCGGGGAAATGCAGTTAAACTGTTGTTTATTATGATTACAAGACAGATGAAACCGAACATTTTACATTCGTTAAAGGATATCATTCTGCGGACTAAGTTTTCCCACCTAGAGGTTCAACGTGAGATAATTGACAAACTTCAAAATTTCATTTAACGATTACAGTGGCTCGTTATTCATTTTGAAGGGAGCAATTTTTCACAAAGAAGAGCATTAGGACCCAAAGATCCTAATGGTTATGTCAGGGGTCTATGACAAGTATCAGGGGTATGTCATCATCAATCATTTATGAGACAAAAATTAGTTTTATCATTAATCTAAAACACTTTTTAGCTCAGGTAGACTGTGTGTGTCGTTTCAAGGTCACTTCGCTATTTTCATTAAAATAACTCAACAATTTTCATACAAAAGATTTCTTTATGACTTATCCTGCGAAATTATCAGAACTGTTTTGCCTACAATACAGAGTAAAGCGCCAGAGTTATAGGCATGCTGTATCTGAAAGAGACAGACGAACGGACAGGACGACGTGCAAGCAACGGATTAATTTTTAATGAGGAAACTATTACAAAAAGGAGGCTCATTACCTTTGGAAATCTCATGAGCTAGTTTTTAAGGCTTCTGGCCATAGAAGAGGCAACTAATGAATACTAAACATTTAAATGGGGGAACTGAATTCGCAAAAAAATTAAATCCACTACAAACAACGAAAACTACGCTTGCAAGACCCAAATGCTCCCGACTTTTGTGACCGGTTTCAAGATGATCTGTAAGCGGAGAGCAAGATCAAATTTTTCATTCTCCCAGATCCTGCAGCATGAAAATCTTCGTCACCGTAGGAAAAGAACAAGAAGAAGTAAAGGAGGTAGACAGGGACATCTCGTCACTAACGAATGGAAGAAGAAAATCGTGAACATTTGTCTTGAACGACAAATATTAGAAAATAAATGACCAAATGCAAGTCAGCAGATAAATAATCAGATAAATAAATAAAACGTGCTGACAAGCCATCGTAGAATGAAAAAAAAAAAAAATGCCTAACAAATGAACAAAGTCGTGGATTGCTTGAAGCTTCGGAATAAAGGATGAAGATAAAACCTAATATTTTATTTAAATATGGACTATAAATCAATTTGCTGCAATTGTATTTTGAATGCAAATATTTAATTACTGGATAATCTAGATAAACGGCAGGAGATATATAGACAGTTCAGATCAGGAAAGAAGGAAAACATCATAAACCAAATTCATCTAGAAGTGTCCATCTGGCGCATTGCTACACAGTAATTCGATTACCGCTCAATAGATGGCGACATCATGCAAGGTAATTTGATTACTTGCCAATAGATGGCGTCGTCATGCACGCTGATGCGCAGGGCGAAATCTTCAAAATAGTTTCACTATTAACCTTTGAATATTTTCCAATCTGCTTTTCCAAGCCTTTTTGCTGCCCTATGGAGTTGAACGCTGCAATACAAAATTTAGGAATTCACCCGAAAAGACACCACGCGTGCAAAAACAAAGCATTTATATGTACAGAGAGGGCAACTGCTGACAATTCAAATTCCGACCGAAATAAAATGAAAGCGAAGGGAAATGGTGTACATCAAATAAAAGTGGGGATACAACATCCATTTAAAATGCCTTTTGATCTGGAAAACAGAGAGAGAGAGAGAGAGAGAGAGAGAGAGAGAGAGAGAGAGAGAGAGAGAGAGAGAGAGAGAGAGAGCCGAATATTGTTTCCAATTTAAACGTCCCTTGATCATACTAGATTGCATCTCTTAAACCCGAAAATTTGACCCCACAAGAAAAAACAACGGATGAATCCATTCCCGCGTGTAAAGCTATCAAACAACTTGACAAAAAATTACATATATGGGTCCTTTGTGATATGTCTTCGAAAGGGTGAAAGCAAATAACAATTGATTTTGTACAACAAAAGCAATATCCTGACAAATTTAGCTAATATCGTAAGCAAAGAAAATATTCTATCTTTATCTAAAATTAATGTATATATATATATATATATATATATATATATATATATATATATATATATATATATATATATATATATATATATATATATATCCATACCCGTAGGGGGTAGTGCCGTCAGTGCATCTCACGTGGTGCACTGCAGGCGTTAATTAAGGTTCTTTGCAGCGTCCCTACGGCCCCTAGCTAAAACCTCTTTCATTCCTGTTACTGTACTGCTATTCACATTGTCTTTCTTCAATCTGACTTCCCACCCTCTCTAATAATTGTTTCACAGTGCAATTACGAGGTTTGGTTTTCCTCCTGTTACACCTTTCAGACCATCTTACGTTCAATTTCCCTTTCAGCGCTGAATGGTGCCACAGGTCTCAGCGCTTGGCCTTTGATCTAAATTCTGTATTCCTATTCCCATATATATATATATATATATATATATATATATATATATATATATATATATATATATATATATATATATATATATATATATATATATATATACATAGACATACATATATATGTGTGTATATATACGGTCTAAAAGTCATTAATTTCATAAGCTATTATGAAATAACGGCATGAATAGCACTCAAATTTAAGACTTAAAATGAACGAATTCCATAAAATTCAACCACTGACAAACACACACACACACACACACACACACACACACACACACATATATATATATATATATATATATATATATATATATATATTTATATATATATATATATATATATATATATATATATATATCATATATATATATATTTATATTAATATATATATATAGTCACTGCTTGTCCTTTTAGGCTTAAATAGGTAGTTATCCAATGGAGAAGGTAAGGAAAACAAGAAAATTTACTCATTAACGGCCAGTTCAATCCCTGAAATAAATTTGTATTTTTATCTATTCGTAAATTTTACCTATTTTGGTATTAAGCCTACCGTGAATTAAAGATTTGGAAAATATTGGTATACTTTATTAAATAAAGTGCATCATTATTATAATTTTGAAATATTCTAGCGTCCATTTAATGATCCATATGTATCTGACCGATACTAATAAATGGAACTGTATCTGCTGTGATTTCTAAAAGACTTTTAGAAGATCATATGTTTGTGATTTTAGCTACAAAAGAATTCTATTAAATGTGTCTGACTGACTTTCATTAACAGATATGGGACATGCGCTCTGTAAAATACTTGTCACAGACGTTTCTGCAGTGCCCTTTTGAAGATTACTAACAGATTACAATTTTGTGCTCCAGTAGGCTTCCCTCAGATGGGTCTTATATGGTCAATAAAAGAAGGCTTAACATCTAAGTATGTTATGTCTCTGGCATTTATGATGCTATGCCTATTTTTTCAATTCCCAACATGCGGAGCTCTGGGGCCAATTTCCTTTCGATTTGTAGTTTGACCTTGACGTCAAAGAAATGATTCTTTGTCGAAATTTGGTTGTCAATATCACTCAAAATACACAGAGCCTTCCTCCTGACAATCATCTGTCATTCTACTTCACGGTCGCCAACGGGATATCATGGACATCGATCCTATATTTTTATACAAATTCTAGTGATGATAACAAGCAAGTAACCTGAATGTCTCTTGTTATGAAATGATATAGCATCAAATAATTGATAGCCGGTGCTATCAATAAAATCCATAAAATACCAATAATATCAGAAATCGATCTCATTCCACGACACACCTTCCCGCAAAAAGCTCAGTGCATTACATGTGGCCAATATTCAGTGCATTACATGAGGCCAATATCCGATAGATAGAACTATGAAAACGACGTGCAGAGACTCAGGGTTTTAGAGTCATCAAAGATGAGTGAGAGAGAGAAGGAAAGAGACACGAGAGAATGTTGGTGAAAAAGAGAAAGATGAGGTGTTAGAGGAGTAGGATGAAGAGAGAAAAAGATGGAACAGAAGGGAAAAGAGGAGCAGAAGATAGACAAATTACGGGATGAGAAGGAAGAGAAGAAAAAAACTGAAAAGGATGAGGAAGAAATGCGAAATGTAGAGTAGAAAGGAGAGGAACGACATGAGGAAACAGAACAAAAATAGCAAGAAAAGAAGATCAAGCAGGAGTAGAAAGCAGGAAAGGTTGAACAAGAGTAGGAGGAAAATATTTTAAAGCAGGAGGAGTAAAGTAGAGAAGAGATGACTGAACGAGAGTAGGAAGAGGAAAGCAGCAGGAGTAGATAAAAGGAAAAAGATAGGGCCGAATAAGAGTAGGAAGAAGAGAAGGCCAAGCAGGAGCAAGAGCAGAAATAGAAAGGAGAGAAGGCCGAGCAGCAACAGGAGTAGTAGTAGGAAGGGTGGGGAAAGGAAGGGGGCAGGAGGCGAGGAGAACGAGCGAGAGGATTAAGGGGCACAAGTTTGAAGAGGGACCTAACATACGGGACTGAACGACCTGAAACTCGATACTCTCATCAGAAGTTTGAGTAATGATCCGTCCTCCAGTCACGTTCTTGTATAGAGCAGTCCTCTCTCTCTCTCTCTCTCTCTCTCTCTCTCTCTCTCTCCCCTACAATAACTCTTGTTTGACGGTGTTATACGAGGGAGAAAGAAGAATCGCAACAAATAAAACATTTTACAACAAAGGGAAGACGCTAACATTGTTAGTACCTCTTACTCTTAATCAGCTGGCTTGCAGGCCCTATTTTGACCCATTGCCTTTGGAACTCGAATGTTAAGGTTTGTTGCAGCTTCAAGGTAAGCTTAATGCTTTTATAAGGCATGTGTTTTAACACGACGCTCAACTCTCTTTCTTTACCGGGGCTTTGGATTAAACATTACTTTATAATGAGAATACTAACCCCTTCGAAATTAATAAAAAAAAATATTCTGGCGACTCCAAAGAGATTTAGAATGACAAATGGATTACTGTAAAAAAAAAAAAAAAGACGCACCGGGGTGGAGAAAATAATTAGCTAGATGAAAGCAATATCCAAGAAATAACAAAGAATCCGGGAGCCACTAAGTCATGAATTGTCGTTACAACAATTTGATAGAGCTGATGGGGAAAAAGAGAGGTGGCGAGGGGAGGGAAATCCATCATTACGGTGAGCTATTGATCATTGTGTTTGTAATACAGAAACATGTTTACACACGTGGGTAAATATTTACAGGAAATTACATTGTATTCCATACATATATATATATATATATATATATATATATATATATATATATATATATATATATATATATATATATATATATATATATATATATATATATATATATATATATATATCTTCTTCGTTTTTAACGTGCTTTTTTTTCCCATTTTTATATGGGGTAAGCACGATGCCTATGTATGTATATATATGTATATATGTATGTAAGTATGTATATATATATACATACATACATACATACATATATACATACATATATATACATATATATATAGCGATATGGAATGTATGTACAATGTAATTTCCTGTAAATATTTACCCACGCGTGTGTAAACATGTTGCTGTGCTACATACACATACATACATACATACACACATACATACATATATACATATATACATATATATATGTATATATATATATATATATATATATATATATATATATATATATATATATATATATATATATATATATATATAACTAAAAAGGATATCAATCTAAGTACTTCCAGTTCGATTACAAAGATCTCACCATTTTACACCTAAAAGTGACTTAAAAGAGGTTAAATGTATGAAGATTCGGGAAGCCGAGGATAATAAGACGACAGTCACAAGGCTTTTGAGTTTACGCTCCCCACATACAGAATACCACAAACAAAAGACACATCTCGGCAGCCTGTCACAGGCAAGTATGTAAAAGGAGTTATGCGTAGAAATGTCTATAAAAATGCAAATGACATCCTTCTATTAAATGGCGACTCGAGGAAGAAGAATGACCAAGAGAATTTTCCATCTCGAATGTATTTATTACCGGTATTATTATCACCAGTATGGATCCATCGATCATTACTAATCATCGTCTGCGACCAACACCACGCCTTTCTCTCGATCTGTCTCCTGAGAATCAGGCTCTGGGCGTAGGCATCGGTCGAAACACCGTATTCACAACTAGGGATATATATCAATTATAAGAAATTGTTGCATATATATTCAGATTAACTGTAAATAAAAAATTGTAAATAAAAAAATCGTAACTAAAATAGAACACACTGTTTGCATTTGTTATGAACCTTGTTGTGTCAAAGGCGTGTAAGGGAATTAGTATATGCATATTTATAAATATCAACACATATCTACATAAATGTATATCAGTGCATGCCGTGGCACACGTAAAACATGCACTTACAGAAAGTCAATAAATTAATTGAATAAAAGCAATCAAGAAATACCGAACAGACGTTATTCATACGAAACCTATCACTAACTGTCATTATCTAGAGAAGGATAGTTACCTTTCGCAGTCTTACTTTTTAAATGAGCTCCAAGATACCTTGTCTCATGTGGAGCTTATCACATGCTTTAAAAACTGTATATCTAAAGATGGCAATAAACGCGTGGGAAAGATGTCCCCCATTAGTGGGCACTTTTCTCTGGAAACAGAGCTCCTTGAGTTATAAGATGATCCCGGAATTGCACTCCTTCTCTCTCCTAAGATTAGAATGAAACCCTAACACTGGAAATAAGTATCACCGAATGTCTGAAAGGCGATGCCTGGAATAGCATTACTTTATCTCCTCGGAGCAAGAAGAAAAAGAAACGTGGACACTTAAGAGATCCACACGGTTCACCTTCGGCGAAGACTTCTTGAGGAAAACCGTGAGAAAATAGGGATCTCAGGTGTTATAGTCCGACAACCGTTTGTGCAGCGGCTCCTTAATTCCAAAGACCACCTGATCCTCCTCTCTAAGATTCGCATAACTCTTCCCTTTTTCTAAAGATTAAGAAACATCATTGACAAACATCACCATCCTCCTCCTGCCTACAAAAAGGCTACTAAGAGAACACTGCTGCGCTTCCCGGTTTATTTGGCAAAAATTAGGGTAAAGAAATAATACACATTTGTGTCACTGCTACTTGTGAGTGCATGTACACACGCTCACAAATCTCGCACGCATATGTACACACAAAAATAAACACATACACACACCCACATATCTCTACCTACATATACTGCGTGTGTGTATATATATATATATATATATATATATATATATATATATATATATATATATATATATATATATATATATATATATATACATACGTGTGTTTTGTTAAGAACTGCAAAATCATAGGTAAGGCTATATTTAATCATACAGGAGTCGAGACACTACCCGAAATAAAACCATTTCCGTTCCCATTTTGTTCACTTTATCTGGGCATTTCCTCTATATTTATATATACTATATATATATATATATATATATATATATTATATATACCAACCTATATATACTACTACTAGGGAAAACTCTGAATGACTCAGAAAAATTTTCCTGCATCTCCTTGTACTGACTGTTCCTTTTATCAAGATATTACTGTGCTGACTGTCACTTTTATCCATAAATTACTGTGCTGATTACCCCATTTGTCCAAGTATTATTGTGGTGACCGTCCCTTTTATCTAGAAATTACTGTACTTCTGTCCTGCTTATCCAGATATTACTGTCCCATTTATCCAGGAATTACTGTGCTAACTGTCCATTTTATCCAGGTATGACTGTGCTGACTGTCCCATTTATCTAGCCATTACTGTACTGACTGTCCCTATTATCCAGGTATTACCATCATGACTGTCCCATTTATCCACTTATTACTGTGGTGACTCTCCATTTTATCCAGGTATTACTCTACTGACTTTCCCATGAATCCTACTGTTACTGTACTGACCGTCTCTTTTATCCAGACATCACTGTGGTAACTGTCCCATTTATCCAGTTATTACTGTTGTGACTGTCCCATTTATATCCAAATATTATTGTAGTGTCTGTCCCTTTTTATCCAGATACTAGCTGACCAACCCAGCACTGCCCGGGAAAACTCTGAATGACAAATGATAAACTCTCTCTCTCTCTCTCTCTCTCCTCCCAACACCCCCTCTACTCTCTCTGTCACTTCCTCTCCCTCTCACTCTCTCTCTCTCCCTTTCCTGTTAAGATAGTTGCTTCAGTTACAGCAACATTGCCCAGAATTTTTGACATTTTATATTTCACCCCTTTGCACCCCCCATTTCTAGTGGGGCTGAACTTGGACTAAAAGGGCATTGGGAACATCACTATTCATCTCAGCAGTCTCGAAAACTACTGATTACACAAATATCTGTCGTTTTTGACATTTTATATTTCACCTCTCTTTTCTGTTGGGTCTGAACTTGGAAATTAAAGGGCATCGGGAGTGTCACTATTCATCTCAGTGACCTCAAATACTATGGATTAGACTCTAATGTCTGTCAATTTTGACATTTTATTTTTCACCCTTTCTCGCCCCTACCTTCCTATCGGGGCTGAAATTGGACTTGAAGGACATCGGGAGTTTCATTATTCATCTCAGCGATCTCAAAAACTATGCATTAGGCACTAATATCTGTAGTTTTCGGTTATTTTTACATGTCACCACCTTCCCATCTCTTCCCACTCCCCTTGCTATCAGGGCTGAACTTGGACTTGAAGGGCATCGGGAGTGTCACCATTCGTCTCAGCGACCTCAGAAACTATGGATTAGACACTAATGTCTGTTGTTTTTTATTATTTTTGCATGTCATCCCCCTCCCTATTCCGGCTGAACTTGGACTTAAAGGGCAATGGGAGTGTCACTATTCCTCTCAGGGACCTTGAAAACTATGGATTAGGCACTAATATCTGTAGTTTTCTGTTATTTTTACGTCACCACCTTCCCACCCAGCCTCCCTATCGGGGCTGAACTTGGACTTACAGGGCATCAGGAGTGTCACTATTCATCTCAGTGAGCTCGAAAATAATGGATTAGACACTAATATCTGTCGTTTTCTGTAATTTTTACATTTCACCCCATTCCCACATCCCACTCCCTCTTTGGTCCAGTGATGCCTTACCCCCACAGTGTTCTTTCCCAGATGTTAAGTTATATGTATACCAAGTTTGGTTGAAATTGCTCAATGAGTTTCAAAGTGTGTGTGGAACATACATACATAGTCTACATCCATTTTATATATATAGATTACTGTGCTGTATGTCCCTTTAATCCAGGTAATGCTATGCTGACTGTCCCTTTTATCCAGGTATTACTGTCGTGACTGTCCCATTTATCCAGGTATTACTGCGGTGGCTGTCTCATTTACCCAGGTATTACTGTGGTTAAGTATATCTTAGTTTAACCAGAAAACTGAGCTAATTACCAGCTCTCCTAGGGCTGGCCTGAAGGATCAGATTCGCTTATATATATATATATATATATATATATATATATATATATATATATATATATATATATATATATATATATATAGATATATATATATATATATTATATGATACATACATACAATACAAATGTCTATACACACACACACACACACACATATAAATTATATATATATATATATACTAGATAGAGACACAAATGTCTCTTAAATTCACTATACTGTGGAAATAACTTACACGCAATGAAAATTATAATTGATAAGGGCATCTGATCAGGCTTTGACCACTCGACTATCAATTGAAATATAATTAGATGTCGATGTCGATTCTACTGTACATATTTCTGTCGGCGTCAGGTTCTGTGCTCAGAATTAATAAGAACCAATATCCATCACGGTAAGGGATGAGTAATTCTGCAATAATTAGCTAATTTTGAATTTTTGTCACATACGCGCGTGATGGTTTTTAATGTTTACATATAAGACACAAATATATATAATATTGAATTCACCCAGGGGCGGGGACTGGGGTATAATTGTAACTGATGAGAATATCTTCCTTGGCCAGGTTTAGAGACAATTCTTAGGCGTAACTTGTTCCCAAGATAAAGTGAGTTCAATGTTAACATACAGTTGTGGTTCAATATTTGTGAATATATTAAAAAAACACGCGAGTGTAAATAACAAAAATTCATAACTGACCAAGTCTTATAAACTTACCAATCAGTTGTCATGTTATGATATCGATTCGAAGTTAGAACCTGAATTCAACCGGAACATGCACAGTGGAGTTGATATGAACTTATATTCCTTTTGATGGCCGAGTGATCAATGTCGACTAGTCATCTTCGTATCTAAACCAAAGGCTCGGGTTCGAATCCAGGGCGGGGTGGATGCACCTAACAATTATAATTCCCCATGGGTGTAAGCTATTCCTATGGTAGAGTTTCGATATCACACGATATTTGTGGGTGATGTGTCTGTGAATACAAAAAGGCCACACTCTTATTTCTGATGCATATATATGTTTGTTTTAGCTATGAAATAACAATTCCAATTTTATTATCACCAAAGAAAATTTCCTTATCATCTGTATAGGCAATGAAGGTATGTTGTAAAATTTCCAGGACGAAATAGATTTCAATTATTTACTTCACATAAGAAAGATTTTCACATAAAATGATTAACTTAGGCTTGTAATTATAGTAGCCTTTCGTTAAATGCGGTAAAATGTGTGATATGTGAAGAAAGTGAACGTGTGTGGCCTAGTGTAACTGGCAGAGTCGGCTACGACAATAAACACCTGTGAGCTGAGAATGAATAAATGAAACAGAATTTTATTAACATCAAGTCTAAGATTTCAGATACAATTAGAGTATACCTGAGTTTAACAGACCACTGAGTATTTTAACAGACATCTGGCCCGAAGGATTAGACTTTTCAGTGGCTAAGAACCAACTTAATTACTGTTAAATTCCGCATAAAACATTATACTGAGAAATGAATTTTTATCACCAGATATAAATCTAATCTGTTTGCATGAACTATAAGATATCAATCCCTATAACACAACCAAAACGTTCGATACCTAAATTGTGATGCAAGTGAGGGCTACTTCCTGTGATATAAGATTTGAGGGTCAGAGGTAAGGGGCTCACTGCCTCATCCCTTAAGCAAATCCACTGTATGGCCGACTGTTGCATGTATCATCATATCGAGAAATCAGCACCATACGATGTATGGTCTGTTGGCCAATAAAAAGTAAAAAAAAAAAAGTTGACCGAAATGACAGAGAGAGAGAGAGAGAGAGAGAGAGAGAGAGAGAGAGAGACTATATCCAACATACCGAGGGGCACAACAACACTTTATCATAAATTTTTCATAAATTTGTCTGGAGGCAGAAAAGCCCATTAGCATAAATTTTTTCATAAATTTGCCTTGAAGAGAGAGAGAGAGAGAGAGAGAGAGAGAGAGAGAGAGAGAGAGAGAGAGAGAGAGAGAGAGAGAGCATAGGCTATGTGGAGACACAAATAACGTTAACGTGAATAGTTTATGAATTTGTCGGATGCAAAGACAGGTGACTGAGAAGTAACGGAGTTTACAGAGGTAGATACGGAGCTCCTGGAAAGGCTTGATTGTTGGAAATATATAATAACGCCCCCAACGCCCCAAAAGGCATACAATGGGAAGAGTTGCTGAAGAAAAACAGACGGAAGATTAGGTGTTTGGGAAGAACAGACGGAAGAGCAAACTAACGGTAAGAGAAGCGCATGATGAGGTAAATGTACTGGAGAAGTTAAAAAAAAGTTAAGTATATCTTAGTTTAACCAGACCACTGACCTGATTAACAGCTCTCCTAGGGCTGGCCCGAAGGATTAGATTTATTTCACTTGGCTAAGAACCAACTGGTTACCTAGCAACGGGATCTACAGCTTATTGTGGAATCCGAACCACATTATGACGAGAAATGAATTTCTATCACCAGAAATAAATTCCTCTAATTCTCCATTGGCCGTTCAGAGAGTCGAACGCTGGGCCAACAGCGTGCTAGCCGAGAGCTCTACCCACCCCTCCAATGAAGAACTAATGTACTGGAGGGGATGTTATGGATTTTTGGATGTACGAGTGAGGGGAATGAGAAGGAAGTATGAAGAGCATACGATGAGAAAAAAGATGAAAATTGTTCTAGGGTTAACGACACGGAGAGGGAAGATGTAGCTGGAGAGTTTGTAAAATTCCACGGTGAGGTCATGGGAACAACAGCGGGTATTGTTAGGTAAAGAAGGGTAGGAAGAGGAAATATAAACAGTAACTGATGGGGTGAAGAAGTAAAGGGTTTTAAGAAGGAAAAAAAAAAGAAAACTATTTGGGCTGCAGCTGAATAACACAAGGAATACAGGAAAATGGATGGATCAGTCAAGAGGAAAATCCGGAAAAAACACGGAATAACAACAGAAAGGGAACGTAAACAAGTTATACAAAGGGAATTAAAAATTTTCTATGTGGAAGTAGATACAGAGAGAAAGGTTAACTAAAAATGCACAGGATAGAAGGCAGAAATGGATGCCGGAGGGAGGGTTAGTTTTACGGTTGAGAATGCTTGTGGAAGTAACTATTGAAGAAGTACGAAGGACAAGTGAGAGGGTTTTGAATGAAAAGAGAGCGAGAGGTGATCGGATAACCAGGAGGTCACTATAGTATCGTGATGATAGCGTGGTGGAATAGCTGCTCAGAGTCTGAAAGGTATGTCTGCGTGAGAGAACAGTTTAAAAAGAACGGGTGAGGGAATAATTACCAGTTATATCGAAGTAAGAGACGGAGGCATAACATTCCTATCAAACCATTGCGTATGGTCAAGCATGATTTAGAAAGTAAGGTGTGGGGAAAAAAAGTATATCTTAGTTTAACCAGACCACTGAGCTGATTAACAGCTCTCCTAGGGGCTGCCCCGAAGGATTAGACTTATTTACGTGGCTAAGAACCAACTGGTTACCTAGCAACGGGACCTACAGATTACTGTGGAATCCGAACCATATTATAGCGAGAAATTAATTTCTATCACCAGAAATAAATTCCTCTTATTTTTCATTGGCCGGTCAGAGATTCGAACTCGCGATAAGTGTGGAGGAGTTTGGGTTTAGTCGATGAAGAGGATGTTACGAAATGATCTGTATAGTTTGCGGAGAAGGGAAAAGTTTCCATGAGGCATACATGGACCTAGAAAAATTAATGCTTAGATTCATAAAGAAAAAATTTTAAGGGTCTTGAGAATGCATGGTACAGATAATAAGTTGCTGAAATCAATAAAAAGTTTTTGCAATGAAACCAAAGCATAGATCAGAAAATGTAAACAGGTGTGGCTGGTTCAAGTAAAAGTAGGCATGAGGCCAAAGTGTGTTGCGTCTCTGGGGCTGTTAAATAACTTTATAGATGGAGCAATGTAAGAATTCAGGAAAAAGGCACTAGATGTAGGTCCAGAGGTGTGAGATAAGTAAATGATTCATAAATGGGTTGAGCAATGATTAATGCTAGCAGATGACATAGTAATGACTGGGGTAGTGAATAAAAAAAGAATCTAGTAGATTTTAAAATGTTTGCATGAAGAACAAGTTAAAATTAAATGTGAGAGTAAAGTTACGAGGGAAAATGGAAACCAGGAAGATGGCTTAAATAATGGTCATATGAGCTGTGGAAAATGGAAGAGCTTGATTCGTAAAGGTATTTGAATGGGAATATAAAACGGATAATGGTAGGATGAAAAAATGTCACGGAGCAGTTGAAGCAAAGAAGGTAGTAAGGGGTGTGTGTTAAAGTTAAGAAGAGTCCTTACTTATTCACAGAAGCAATGGTAAAAATATAAGAAGGGATTGTTGAGCCACCTCTCCTGAAGTGATAATCATGTGGATGTTGAATACGAAAACAAGTAAAAAGGATAAAGTTACTGACATGAAATGTTAACTTAGTGTATGTGGCATAAGATGGACTGGCCAAGTGGAAAATATGAATATACCTCTACGAAGTAATCGAATGGTAAGATAACATTATTTTCAGATGGTTTGGTCATGTGGAAAGATTGGACGATAAGAGGTTAGTGAGATTCAGAGTTTTAAAAGGGTGGCAGAGAGGAAGACATAGAAAGGTTGGATAGGTAGCATACGAAAAAGGTACTGGAAGGGAATGACCTTAATATCCTGGAGGTTCAAGTGTGCCAGTGCCAGATAAAGTTGAATGACACAGGGTGCTCAAGGGGTTCGTATGTAGTGCGTGAAGAAATTCCTATTCTGACGTTCTGGAAGTTTTCTGAACAGAGGGTTCATCCAAAATTCTACAATCAAAATATGAATGTGACAGTGACTAATGATTTTTATTTTTCTGGATTCACATCCTGCTGTAAAACTGGCCTAATGTAGAAATATCTATATATATTCACACACACACACACACACACACACACACACACACACACACACATATATATATATATATATATATATATATATATATATATATATATATATATATATATATATAATGTAAGTTTGACTAATTCACAAATTCATGAAAGAGAGAAAGGAAAGAGAGGAGAGGCAGGATATATATTAGTCGCTGTCAAGCGCGACCGAAGGGGAACAAATCGTTGCATCACTGTAAACATTGCCAAACAAACGTAAAAATCACAGGGACACACCGACCTCGTACCTTAAAGAACAAAGAAAAGAGACTTTTCCACTTTGTACCATAGAGAGCAAGGAACAAAGGAGATTAATTCTCATTTTTCCGAGTGGGAAAGTATATTGGTATTTTCAGCAAAATCGCATTTTTTTTTCTGAATAGCACAATTCTCGGCCGTGAGAATGATTGAAATGACTCAATGGGTATAATTTAATTGAGATTCATTTTTCAAGCTATTTGCAATACGGGCCTGCATGATGTTTTGAAAATTCTGCTGATACGCACAGCGTACGCTCATTAATAGCAAATCAGCGCATGCGCCCTGTTAATGCTTCTGTTTGTTTGAAGATGTAAATAAATTGAATCCAAATGAAGATGTCGACGAAGATGAAACCCTCAGTGTAATTCGGCTTGCAAGGCATGCTTAGCTTGCCATTTAAAGCATACAAAGGTGCACATTTTGTGAAGGTGTACAAAAGAGGCTCATATTCAGTGAAACTGCTTGAACAGTACAACAAGGATCTTGTCTGCGGGGAGGTTGACTTTGCCTGTATTCACGGTGGCAAGAACCTGAAATCCGGAGGCACTGACATTCGGCCTAACCAAATTGAAGTCATTATCCAGTCTGCTTTCATTTGAATTATACGTATTTTATGAGCTTTTATTATGTTCCATGTTGAAAATCTTGACGCAAGACTTAGTATTTGGCACCGACAAGTTGCAGTCCTAGGTGGTAGTTGGCAGAAGTATATTTCATATATAAAATATAGGTAAAGAAAACAAAAGAAAATGAATTTAACTGAAGGCTACGAAATTTAATGTCTAGAGATCGCATTAACAAACCAATATATCATACTACTTATTTATCCACTCAGAAGTCTCAGGCAATATGTAGAGAGACGAATTTTACAGCTATATAAACACGCTGGTCATTAAATAAGATGTCAGTCCTATGATGCTAACGATGTCACAGCCAACTGCCTACATGGTTAATGACTGCCTCCACTATACGTAATTGACTGATGAGACATCAAAAATCTACTTACGACACCATGTTCACAATTGACCATACTGTACTTATATTGCTAAAGCATAGTTGTGTGTGAACCGTAACAATAAAAGCTTGCTCCGAGTGTACGGCCCCGTCGACCGTATCAATAGAATTTTATATTGGGGTAACGGTCCATACTGGCAGTAGAGTCAGGGATACGACCAGCAGTCATTATATATGAAAGGTAACGTGTCCACATGCAAAATCACAAATGACAGAATACCAGGTTGCTTACTTTGTCAATGAAAGATGGTAAGTAAACACTATATATATATATATATATATATATATATATATATATATATACATACACACACATATATATATATATATATATATATATATATATATATATATATATATCGTGTATGTATATATGTATATATGTGTAAGTATATGTATGTATGTATGTATGTATGTATGTATGTATGAGCTATAAGGTAACAGGGAAGGAGTTGACAGAAAAAATATAAATTAATTTTTTTATCCTTCTTTATTGCAGCTTTGCGGTAATTTTTTGTTATGATCATAATTACACAACATTGTCTGTTATTGAAACTGGATTTGATACTGCAGTCGACTGAACCATTATTATAGATTACAACTGATTTAATAGGGGACTTCATACTGATACATACACAAAAGAAAGATCAAACTGAAACACCTCTAGCCGGATAAACCAGATAAAGGAAATGGGACCTTTCATTTAACGGCTTTTACTTGCTTTTTGATGGATTTTCGGACCTCATTATGGCTCAATATTATTCACAAAATCTTATGGGACAATGGTGGTTCCTAACCCCCCTCCGTCACTCTTGCCAGACCACCAGTGTAATAAATACTACCTACCATTCGTTGATAGTTCCAAGTCCAGATATTAAGATGATCCTATAACGGTTTAGTATGTATTTAGTGGCATATAACTAACTTCAAGAAATATTGGCAGAAGAAAAAATGATTATTCAATGATTCGTGTTATTTTTTTATACTTTTTAATAAGATATAAAGTATGCAATGTATTTTTTCCATGATTTTAATGCAGCATTAAAACAAACATTCTAAAGAAATATAAAATAAAAAAAAAGCCAAGGACGAAGGAAACATGATAGGCTTCGATCGTTACAGAAATAAGGTTTTACGAAAACAATGTTGACAAGTTTTCACAGAATTGCTGTAAATGAAAATGTTGTTATAAAAAGCATTTAGGAAAAACGAGAACAAGTCAAATAAAACAGAGCAAACAAAACAGAAAAATATCAATCAGTACCGTGAATAAAGAACACATTTTTTTTAACATGAAATAATTTTGGGAGTAAACTCTATCGCTTGCTCAGTCCTTTCTTTTAGACGTTTATTTTCCTTTGTCTTCAAAGACTACAAAAACATAAAAGAAAAGTTAATCTGTTTAAAAGGTTCACTTCGGCTCAAGTTTTAATTTATGGGAACTGCCATGAAATGTTTTATAGTGCCTCGCTAATTTTTTTTCTCACTTCATACATAAATTTTTAATCACACCGCGATCATGGAGAATTATCATACACCCACACACATATATATCATGTGTGGTATATGTATAAATTCCCCGGTGATAATTTCCATCGGAGATATATAGCGTGAATTATAGTATATATATACGTGTGTGAGCTGCAACGAACATCATCATTGGGTTTGCCTCAAACGCATATAGCAGACTCTCGGGTATGATTTATATCTTGATGGCGTGTGTGTGGAGTCTGTATGTATGTCAAGGGTTCGCGTCCCAGTGGTACCTATTTATCACTTATATATATATATATATATATATATATATATATTGTATATATATATATATATATATATATATATATACGACGGGAAAAAAAATATCGGTAATGATTTATATTGTCAAGGGTTCGTAGTACCTGTTCATTTATCACTTATATAAATTCTTCGGAGGAATTTGATATTAAACGACATTTGACGGTGATTAAAAATTTCATAATAAGAGAAACGTACCAACGAGGCGGGAGGTTGACCTAAGGTCAACTCCTTTGATGGCGCGGTGGTTGGAGTCATTTCCAAGGGTTTCCCAGTGGTACCTGCATTTATCACTTATATAAATTCCCCTTCGGTGATAATTCAAGATACATAAAATATTAAAAACACATTTGTAGCTTCAATTGTATTCTCACGGTGTGATTAGATCGTCAATATATATATATATATATATATATATATATATATATATATATATATATATATATATATATATTCCTTTCCCAGCTCTACACACATAAAATATCAAGTTCAGTAGATCGTCAATATATATATATATATATATATATATATATATATATATATATATATATATATATATATATATATATACACACACACACACATGTGTGTGTGTGTAATAATGTCTGTGTGTCAAGAACTATCAAACTTCTCAATGTAAGAAACAGACTTCTACATAGAAATTTCGGATTTCTCTTCATTGCTCAAGGCAGATTTACGAGAAGAGGTCAAACCTTTTAACAGAAAATTCAGGAGTCGTGAAAAATTTACATTTCTTGACGGCACTTTTTACTCCTCCCAACGGCAGCGTAGTGTCGAATAAATCAGCTACTTTTAGCACGCTTTGAGTCAACAGTCTTGCTGCTGTTTTATAATGTTACAATGCAAGTAGTGTAAGTATATGTTAGATTTCAGTTACAGTTTAACACTTATAAAACTGTTAATAATATTTTTGACGGGGAAGTTACTTGGTCATCCTGTCGAGTACCTTCAAAAATTACCGACATTCTGTCTTTTTCTGACCTACACCCACTCTGCTGGATTCTTGCTCCTAACTGTAACCCATTGCCGCTTACACCAGACTCCGTATGACTGCTGCAAGATGTCAAGCACCGACGTTCGAGATGCGGTTGCTAGGCTCCTGTCTTTTAAGAAGTACAATTGAAAAGCGTTACTGAAAAATAAACCTTGACTAGTAAGTTCTAAAGAGCCTTATCGATTTTCAGGGATTTCTAACACTAATAACTAAGAAATTATTCAGGTCAACATACAATGAAGCAATCGAGTCGAAATATACTCAGAACTGAATAATTTGCTCTGAAATCCCCAGCTTGCATTGTACATATTTCATTATTAAAGGGGAGACCTCACATATATAAACAACACTACTGCCCCACGCAAACATAGGGTGATGTTGTTGTTTCGGTTCAGACTTGTTTTCGTCATGGCTCTCATTTCTATCCCTTATAACCCTTTTTAAGTCATCATCAGTCAGATCTAGTTATCCAAGAAACGCAGCTGATTATAATAAAACTTTTCGCCATCAACATTATTGATTAGTTGTTACCTCAGACGCGCAACTGGTTATTACGAATCTCTCCGTGGTCAAGGTCATCGATTTATTATTATCTAGTTGAAGCGTAAAATCAATAGGTTTTATTTGGCGAAGGTGGGGGTGGGGAGCGGGTGATGTGGCTGTGAGTGTAATTAAGACGAGTGAGTCTAGCGGTCAATGCAATTAGGATGTTGTATAAAACATGCAACTGGTTATCGTGAATCTCTGTGTGGTCAACGTAAACGTTTGTTAGTATCTAAGGCTAGCCGTGCCCCAGATAGTAAGTCCAATTCTCTCCATGGTCAACGTTGGAGATTAGTTTTTATCTAAGACATGCAACGCGTTATTGTATATGTTTTCGTGATCAACGAAATCGATTTTGGTCTCTTAGATATGCAAAATATTACCTAAGACATAAAATTGTGTTTTACCAACGTCATCTGTTGACAGCAATCAATAAAACATAACTTGTTATCACGCACCTGCGCCGCACACTAGATATTATAACTCCGGTCAGTGTCATCGATTTCCTTTTATCCTAGATACGAAACTGTTTATTGCAGGATTTCTGCACGATGTGCAACCATTCTTGCCTTTTTTATGACCTTCTGGCTCACCAGGTCACAAGTCACTTCCAAAACCATCAATTTGTTTGACTTGGATTTTGCAAACTTATGACGTCATACAATAACCATTTGGCTCAAACCGTTCGTATATTTAAGCTTAAGAATCACTGTATATGTCTGCATAACATCATCAAAATGTATGACCTTGGAAAAAATACAATAAATATTATATATAGAATGATAAGAAAGAAGGAAAAAAATACTGCTTGAAAGCGGATGTAATATATACATTTTGCAAATTACTGCAATATTTAGAAATATATTAATATGCAATACATAAAATGCAGATTGTTCGTTAGCTTGCTAACTTATGCAACAGCAGCACAGCTTAACGCCAGAAAATATAAAACTTTAATACCCGATCCTCTACAGTGAAAATTCATCTGACAAGCAATCATCAGCAAGAAATACACTAATGTCACTTTCTGAAAACAATTACTACGTGATGTTTACAAAATTTACTTGCGATAATTCCGAAAGAACCCGATTAAGTCTTATGTAAGGATTCAATGTGTAGCTCTTAGGTACATCAAATATTCAGTTCAAAAAATGTTGGAAAGGGCATGACTCTCTTACTTCATATCTTAAAGAGAACCCTAATTAATACAAACGATTTAAAAAAAAAGTAAAGAAAACTCCATTCTAAAACATACGAGTAAGCTACAAATAACCAAAACAGTACATCTACACTGTTTTGATAAATTTAGAACAAGAAACAAGGAACACAATGCAATAAGATAAACACGGAAGAAAAAATCGGAAAAAGACATTATCCTTCAACAGCTCCCATCGCATTCTCTCTCTCTCTCTGTCTGCCTCTTTTCTCGTTTTATAAAAGTGGAATTAAACTGATATAAAATGCAAATCCAATGAGCGTGCTCCTGAACGCATGACAAATTTGTGAGATCTCTCCTGTCCTCCGCTACAGTGGGACTAATAGCATACAGATGTTCGTAGCCTGTCCTGCATGCCACTGCAGTAATGGACGTTTGATTGCTCTTTCTCCCCATGTCATCGCTTTTTATATACATATAAATACATACGTGCAAAACAACACAAACACACACAAATACGTACACGTACATGCACACATATATACAAAAACACACACACACACACACACACACACATATATATATATATATATATATATATATATATATATATATATATTAATGTAAATATGTGTGTATGAATGTGTTCGATTTGTGCGTTTGTGTTGTTTGTTATGTATGTATGTATTTATATGTATATAAAAAGCATATATGTGTATGTGTATGTAAGTGTTACATATATGTTTGTCTGTATTAATACATACATACATACATATATATATATATATATATATATATATATATATATATATATATATATATATATATATATATATATATATATATATATATATATATATATATATATATAAGGAATACAAGGGCTCCCGACCTCACCGAATACCTCCCAGCACCTACGGTTTTTCTTTCTGCTACCTGCTTTTCCTGCAGAATAATAAAAGCGTGCGTTGTGGTGGATGAGAAGAGATTTGTGTAAATTTACGTGTCCCTCTTTTCTCTTTACGTGTTTTCTGTAATTTTTCTCACTTTTACTGGAATTCTTTTCCTCATTAGGGAATAATGTAAGAGCTGACAAGGTGTAGAAGATGCAGCGACGTAACGCACTACCTGCCCCAAAGCAAGCACCCAAAGTGCGTTTAATATTTTCTAGACTGTTTTCCATATTTTATTTAGTTTATGTAAAATTTTTTTATTGTTATCATATAATAAATATTACTGTGATCTTGTTTTTTTTCTCATTTCCACTAACTACCTTGTCCCTAATAGGTATCCAAATATATAATATATATATATATATATATATATATATATATATATATATATATATATATATATATATATATATGTGTGTGTGTGTGTATGTGTGTATAAATATATGTATACTTATATATATGTATATATATATATATATATATATATATATATATATATATATATGTCTGTATTGTTGTGATCCTCTATTATTTTGATCAGTAACATAATAATTACCTGAGTTACGTTCAGAGAGGTTAAGAGAATTTCTGATTTTGTAATCCTTGTTGCAATACCATCCCATGGAAGTTTCTGTTTATTCTTTTCCATGGTTGATGAACCTTTGGTGGGCTTGGTTTCCGGTTCTGAGAGTTGACTTAATTTCTAAAGAGGAGGAAGCAAACAGGGAGAGAAAGAAAGATCCCTTTCATTTTCCACTAAGCAGCTCAGCATTGACATTCTACTTACAGCAGTTAAGCATCTACATTCTATCCTTGGTCTCTGCTGACTGCTGAAAGTAGTCAGCAAACAGAGAAAGTGAGAAAGAGCTAGTGTGGGAGTTTCATACGTTAGTCTTGGTCTGGAGCCCTCTGTGCTTTTTGATCAAGGCTTTGAGGGCAAAGGCTTACTGTCCAGGCCTCGTCGTTGAGTGCCATCCTGGAATATTTGTTGCCATCTGCTGTCTGTGTGGTGAGGCACTATTTGGCATCTGCTTTGCTTTGTGTGTTGGGGGCCTCTGGTGTGGCCTTTGTGAGGAAGTCTCACTACTTTTCCAGTAATCTGCCTTTAAGGCTTGTTTTTTTCAATGCGTCATTTTTATTGTGGTTCTGGTAAGAATCCGTTGAAATAGTATTGCGCACGGGACTGTGGTCAGCGTAATGGAGCAGCTTGATAAGATTAAGATATGTCAAAGAGTTCATTGTGTGCAGCAGGAGTAATGGCCGTAGATTTGGATATAGTGCGTATATACATATTTATGAATATGGAGGCTGCTGCACATATATTTATTCGTGCAGTGGTATGCCATCGCTTTAACAGTGTAACTATTTAGGTGTAGGGTTTTTGTATTAATGTAGATTTAATTTCTTCTTTATTTTCTCCGTCTTTTAATATAGGGTGAGAGACCCATGCTGGAGTAGGTACGGGTGAGAGTAGTTTTTCTATCGCCCTCTTTAACCCTCTCTTCTCCAGTGGCAGTTGAGAGAAAACGAGAATTTCAGGAAAGGACTAATTGTGTACTGCCAGTGTTTCACAAGTGTTGTTTCACCATAGTAATTATCTTTAGTTCTTTTGGGCCGAATGTTATATTTATTTGTTAAAAAATCATATCAAATTCACCATGGTATTTTATTGCTTTATCTTTCTTTAAATATCCATGTTGTTCCTAAATGTTTATATTATCTCTGAGTAATATTATGATGGTTTACGCGGTTGAACAACGATGTTAAGAGTTGTTTATAACTCTTCTCTGAGAGAAGTTTCCTCTGCCCCTGCAGCCTTTGATTTAAGAAGCTTTATTCCACTTATATATAATTAACAGTGATGGTAAATTAATAACCATTTCTCATTTTGAACCTCCAACAAGAGCCTGGTTATTTTTTTCTATTAAAAGTATTACTGTTTTGGTGGGCGTTTCTGGATTTTTAATCGAGACGGAGGCTGTTATGAGTTGTGGAAACGATATAAATAAGAGTTAAAGCTTGTTTGCAATATATATATATATATATATATATATATATATATATATATATATATATATATATATATATATATATATATTATAAATTAACTGAGGCTTGCTCAGTCAAAAGATCCACTTAAAGTGAATAAATACTTACAATTCTCATTGCTAATCCACTCTCTAGGACATCGCCACAAGACGATGAAACTTACGTTGATAATAAAGTGGACAAAATTCAATCAATATTTCTTTTCTCACATTAATTCCAGATGGAAAAAAAAGCTGTACAGAGAAGAATGAAAAAAGAATGAGATATTTTACGAAAAGGATGAAATATATATATAATATATATATATATATATATATATATATATATATATATATATATATATGTATGTATGTATGTATGTATGTATGTATGTATACCCATACATATACATATATATGTATATATAACATATTAAATTAAATCTCTTAGATATTCCAAACTTAATTTTTCCTTGTAACTGCATCATCTTATCACGTCTTCAGCCATATCCTAACCACTGAAGTATGCAAATTGAGGTCGTTTGTCATAACTCCTTAAGATTAGGCAACAGTATCTTTTTTATCGTAGATAAAGAGGACTGGAGAGTTTTGGCTGGCGAGCCAATCTGGCTGGAGATTAGTAAGTTTCTCATGTCCGTATGTGGTACATTAATTCCAAAATCATTTATAAATTCCATAACATATGTATATATATATATATATATATAATATATATATATATATATATATATATATATATATATATATATATATATGTGTCATTTCTTCTTCATATTTGTTCTGTTCTTTTACTGAAACGTGGATATTGCAGTGTTATTTCATAAGGACTGTAATTATGTTTCTATGACACATCGTTAGAACCAATCGCTTCACTCTTTTCTGGAATGTGTTATCTGGCAAATTTTTTCTAATGACGTCTCGCTCATAAATTATATAACAAGTCTTACTGATTTATGGCTAATTCACAAATGGATTTACACAATAGTTAAGTTTCAAGACCCATATTGTAATGAAGCATATTTTCTCTGTGTGACAACGATTGTCTACCGATAAAAAAAATTCCGCCTGTAGACATAATTTCTTCCAACCCGGACAAAGACCTTTCAACACTGGCGCTACTGAAGTGTCCAGAACTAAGATGCCTTGATCAGAGTTCCGTGACGGAATGTAATGTACCCCTAGATGGGAGTTGCTGCTTAGACCCTATTTCAGATTACACAATGAGTCCGGAAAACATTGTACCAAACTCCTAACACATATTTTAAAAGAGCTAGCTGGCAACTGTGGTATTGTCACCTCTTTTTATTCTTCTTGTTTTACTACTGAAAATCTGCTCTGTTCTGTCTGAAATTGCAATTATATGAATCACTGTCAAATATATAATGTGTCCAAATGGTAAGAAAAATCTGTATCCAGTCACATATTTATATTACTCTAACGAAACATTCTGTTAGTTCCAAATTACGGCGTTCAGTACCAGAACTGTTTATGTTATGAGATTTTCTATGGCCAAAGTTTTTCTTTTTGAACTTAACTGAATAACTTATTTATAGTAAAATCAATTTATTTTACCTAACGTTAAAACAATTTCAGCAATATATAGATTCAGTATGAATGTCATAACGCAAGAAACAACCCGTTCTGTTCAATGAACAGGGCACTCAAATATTCAGTTATCGTTTCATTGGCTGACAGTTCGGGTAACGCTCGTTCAACTGTCAAAATAAATCACCTGAGAGCCCGCAAGTGAATTATCAAGGCTATTTTCTTTCCATTACTTATGAACAAATACTTATATAACAAAAACATCTTTATTAACTTACCAGGATTCATTGTGAAACGATATTTCATCCTCTTATGCCTATAAAATAATGATCGTTAATTCACAAAGCTTCACCTTCTGTATTAGTGACAATCTAATCAATTTCATGCTCGCGCAATTACACTGAAAATCAAACACTTCTGACATTAATAAAATTATTTTGTCCACTGACTCCTTGCTTTTATGTAAAGCCAAGCAATTTGCTCATAGCGGAAAAATATGGTAAATTTAGGTTATATATTCTTCCATCGTATTAATACCAAGGTGATGCAAAGGTAAGGAAGAACTCAGTACTTAGAATTTACTTTTCACATACGACCAATGTTTTCCTTGCCAAAAGCAACTTGATGAGTTAATGACTGATTATATTGCTGTGCGTGAACTGTGAAGTAATTCCACAGGCAGTGGTACCTTCACAAAAATAAAACTCAGTCACTGTCTGTACAATAAAATTTTTTTATATTACTTGAAAACAGGATAGCACCTGGGAGACAGGGAAAGCAATACACATACACATATATATATATATAAATATATGTGTGTGTATCTATCTATCTATCTATCTATCTGTATATATATACATATATACATATATATATATATATATATATATATATATATATATATATATATATACAGTATATTTAATAACAGGACCTCATTTAAACTGGATGGTATCTAGCAGAGATATTTATTCAGCTGGACCACACGTGTCCGGTCATTCTACGGATGCCAGACGATGAGGACTGTCAGTCGTGAAAAGCTTGCAAATTTTCCTGAATAAATATCTCCTCTAGACACCATCTAGTTCAAATGAGGTTCTGTTATTAATTGTATTAATGCACAGAACAATTGTGCAAGTGATAAAGTTCACACACACACACACACACACACACACACACATATATATATATATATATATATATATATATATATATATATATATATATATATATATATATATATATATATATATATATATATATATATAAATGACATATGTGTCACTGCCAGGGTAGGGACCATTTCCGAGATACGAACTCTGCTATGCTTTGTCCTCAGTGACAGATGGACGGAGAGATGAATTAGTGCAGTTATCGCTTGGTTTTAGTTTTAAACATCTAATCGGGCAGTAGTCTTTTCTGAATTAATTCGAAAGGAAAATGCTTTACTGGTATTATTTATAAGGAGTAACGTTAATTTTACAGATTTTAAGGAGAGGTACTTTTCCTGAGGTAAATATAAGGGAAAGGCGATGTATTTGATATGTGTTAAGGAAAGATTCTTATGTATTACATGACATAACTCCTAATGGAAAGTTTTATCTACAAAATGATTTTAAAGAAATTTTTTTTGTACGATACAATTTTACATGAAATTTCTTGAAGGAAATTTTGCGAGGGAATTATGTATTTTGCTAAATGGGGATGTATTTTCTATCAGACGGATTTAAGTTAAAATATTTCTTATGTGATACTTACGAGGTATAGCTGATTTTCACGTGACAGCATAAAGAAACAAGTAAAAAATGCGCCAAAGTTTCTTCGGCGCAATCGAGTTTTCTGTATGTCGTGTAATCAAGTCCACCGAAAACAGATCTATCTTTCGGTGGCCTCGGTATAATGCTGTATGAGCCATGACCCATGAAACTTTAACCACAATCCGGTGGTGGCCTGTCCTATATCGTTGCCAGATGCACGATTATGGCTAACTTTAATCTTAAATAAAATAAAAACTACTGAGGGTAGAGGGCTGCAATTTGGTATGTTTGATAACTGGAGGGTGGATGATCAATGTTCCAATTTGCAGTCCTCTAGCCTTAGTAGTTTTAAAGCTCTAAGGCGGACGGACAGACAAAACAGGCACAATAGTTTTCTTTTACAATTTCTGTATCAAATTATTTTTATGAGGGAGTTTCGTTTTTAAGAGCCAATTGTCGAGAAAGGTTCTCTCTCTCTCTCTCTCTCTCTCTCTCTCTCTCTCTCTCTCTCTCTCTCTCTCTCTCTCTCTCTCTCTCTACTGCACAACATTATTGTAATTTAATTTATGTAATCCAATAAAATAAATGACAATAAAGACAAAAATCATTTTGCAGGCTGATAGGCCTGTCGAATTGGCAGTGGATAAAATCACAAAAGTATCAACAGTATTTTACAAATGAAAAAATCCTTGAGAATCAGTATATTGCCTTAAAGTCATTATTTACCGTACTGCTTGTCGAAAAAAAGCAGATTTTACTGTCTATTTATAATAGGAGTGCAGAATGCCATCTGTGGAAAACGAATCTTGGAGCTGGAACGTGCCACAATATCGACTTATTTTGCCCTATTATTGACAATCTGCGTGCCACACACACACATACATATATATATATACATATATATATGTGTGTGTATGTATGTTATGTATGCATATACGTACACATACAGACACATGCACACACGCACACGTACACACAGACACACACACAGACACACACACACACACACACACACACACATATATATATATATATATATATATATATATATATATATATATATATATATATATATATATATATATATATGTATATATGTATATATTACTCTACTGCAATGTCAGACGAATATCATTTCTGCTATTATTTTTTACCTATTTCTGGAGACAGTTCACTGAGCTAAATGAATCCTTCATTAGAAAGTGGTCCAACGTTCGTGGCAAGATGCAGAAAGATAGTGAAAAAATGCTTTTTCGTGACAGTGCTTTCAATTTTGCAAGTGCAGACTCTTATGCTGTTAACTAAAGCTATTAACCATCCGTTTCCGATCTCCTATGAAGCTCGAGGTTAACGAACTCAAATGCAGCTGTAAAATAAATGAGAAAAATTATTGTTCTGTGTACAGAACAACTAGTACAGGACTGAAATGCTTGTGTAACCAGAGCCATAAAAAACGGCATCGAAAAGTTTTTCATTAAATTACCTGCTCATTTTGCAAAAGAATTTACAAGCAGTAACAGAAAAGCATTTCTTTTATATTAAATACATTTCTTTAAGATGCGTTCGGAGCTGATGACCTTGTTTCCTTACAAAAATAATGAAAAAAAAATTATATTAACTTTATTGTTAAGGTCGCGTAAATCCCAAAGCAAAAATGATTGGCAAAATAACGTTTCAGAAAATGTGAAAGAGCGACAGCGTTGCCTCTTCATGTGAAGGCCATTGCAATGCAAATAACCGTTTAATAATGCATTATGCTAAAGTATTCCTAATGCAGATTAAAACTGGTGCGGATGTGTCGGGAACAGAGTCGAATAATATTTATTTATGAGAGGACTGAAGGCTTTTTGCGGTCGACATGATACTCGTTTCGTATCTGAAATTTTGCTCAATGCTTCATTTTAAAGCAAAAACGGGTTTTGCTGTAGTCATCTGCACATCACTAGTGCTGCTGCTACTGCTATCGAAAACCAAAAAAAAATAAATAAAAAAGGTGGATGATTGCTAAATAATTTATTTTAAGTAAAAAAGAGTAATTGAAAGATTATTTAATTCCTCTCTCTCTCCAATCGTCGATTAATAATCTATTTGTTAAATAATTGTAAACGAGTAATGCCAACAATCTTTTCTCACTCTCTTTCATGACACTTCCAAACGTATTCATGGAGAGGGGCCCCTTGGTCTCGGAGGCTCTAACGTTACCCCTTTACTTATACAAATCGATTCTCTCCCGTATACATAAACGTATATATCAGCGCACTCATGAATTTATGAATCTCCGCATCCGTCAGCAGAGTGCATAAATATTTACATTTAGTTGGGAGAGACCACACATAAATCGTATTTTGGAACGCTTAGTGCAGAAAATGGCACTGGTAACTTCACTTTAAAGACTCGGTGTTTTATTATTTTCTGTGATTGTGCTGTTTTATCTGCTTTTCTTCCTTGCATGTATGTATGTGTATGTACATATATATATATATATATATATATATATAAATATAAGGAGTCCAAAAAACGTAAAATATATAAAGTATATATATATATATATATTATATATATATATATATATATATATATATATATATAATATATAAAGTATATATATATATTTCGTAGACAAACTGTCTCTCTTCTCACACACATATCTTCAATGCAGCACGAAGGGACGCGTGCTTGAGATTATTATAAAATCCACGTCGGAAGGTAAGTGAAAACCGGGACTTTGAACAAGTACTTTCGTACTTTTTTCTACATTTTCAAGTTCACACTGAATACAAAAGAAGTTGACAGAGCCTTATATACAAAAACAGAAGAGGGGGCTGGGTGATAGTTTGTTAATCTGGGCAGCATGTTCTTTAAACAAAAAAGACAGGGACAAAGGACCAAGGGATAATCCGGGGTGGAGATTAACATTTCTGGTGGAAGTTGCTTCAATAAACACAGTTTCTAGCAGATTCCTTTTCCGATGGTCGTTGACCCTGTAGATTATCGCTGACTTATCCCAGTTCATCACATGGCCTGTCTTAAGCCAATGATCCGCAATGCCATTATTTGACAAGCCTCTTGAAATGGCATATTCGTGTTGGGAGCTTCTTACTTTTAGTCCATTTGATGTTTGATCAATATAAATCTTATTCCATTCTTTGCAAGGAATACTGTATACAATATTGTTTGAATTGGGAGGGCTATTCTTAATTAGTTTAATTCTCAACATATTATTATATTTAAATACTAAGTTAATATCAATAGTTTTTAAAATGGGCACTGCAGGAATGAAACTAGGATGAAATGGTAAACAGAGAATATTCTTAAGTTCTTTGTTAACACTGGTTGGATTGCAACATGTCTTTTTTGTTTTATTTTTACAAAGTTATAAAAAATATGGAGGGTAACACAATGAATCACATATTTTATCAATAATTTTAAACTCCTTTTCCAAAAATTCAGGACTACAAATTCTAAGAGCTTTTTTGTATTTAGTGTGAACTTGAAAATGTAGAATAAACTACGAGAGTACTTGTTCGAAGTCCCGGTTATCACTCACCTCCTGACGTGGATTATATATATATATATATATATATATATATATATATATATATATATATATATATATATATATATATATATATATATATATATATATATATATATATATATATATATATGTATGTGTGTGTGTGTGCATGTGTGTGTATGTATATCACAGAAAAATGAGAAAAAATTGAATGCGCAACATCTTATTGAATTTAAAACCAAAACCTTTCGACATTTGGAAGACGTCCATTCTAATATTATTTTCAGCAAGTTTGAATTTGATTTATAACATTATTATTCCTGCTACATGGTCCCTCTTAACACAATTATTCTTCGAAAGTTCGAAGGAATTTTGGGTCGATATGAATTAAGAGGAAAAGGCTTATTTCAGTACAATAACCTAGAGTTAAAGATTGACACAGTTTAAATTGGTATGACCTGAAATTACTCTCTGGCAGTAAACGTGAAATATAATGATATACTCATGGATAAAAAAATCTTAACTCTAGAGGTTTTATAAAGATCATTTTAAAAGCAACCCACAAATATCTTGCTTGTGCAATGTGACCATAGTGTAAGGATTCTTTAAGCAATAACACGTTCGATATTCAACAGCAAAAAACGCACCTTCCAGTGAACTAGAAAGAACTTCATGAGAGATTACACGAGTAGCAATTGTAATTAGGTACATTAAAACAAAGAAAAGAAATGATGAGTATGAGAAAGTTAAAAGATAAAGTCTTGAAACTCGATGGGATGATGCATAGCACCTCCACGCGGCAATGGGAACCAGAGAAGGGGGACAGTTAAGTATACCTTAGTTTAACCAGACCACTGAGCTGAATAACAGCTCTCCTAGGGCTGGCCCGAAGGATTAGACTTATTTTACTTGGCTAAGAACCAACTGGTTACCTAGCAACGGGACCTACAGCTTATTGTGGAATCCGAACCACATTATACCGAGAAATGAATTTCTATCACCAGAAATAAATTCCTCAAATTCTTCATTGGCCGGCCGGAGACTCGAACTCGGGCCTAGCAGAGTGCTAGCAGAGAACTCTACTGACTCGTCCAACGAGGAACTTAGAGAAGGGGGAGAATCAGCCAAAAATGCTGAAGGAAATCGGAAAGATATGTGATACCGAGGACGAACGTAGAGTGAAATTGGAATAAAAATACACTTAATAAGGATAATGGGAAGACTAGTGGAGGAAGGAATAAAAGCAAGGAAACAAAACAAAGCGAACAGCCCAGGATATCTAGTTAAGAAAAGATGCAGAGACAATTCAGAAGTTAAGTCAATTTCAGAAATGTAAGCGCAGTTTTACAGAACAGTTGTAAGACCAGTTGGAAGGCTGAGTGAAGAAGGAAGATCGTTAGACGGGACAGATATGAGGAAGCTGACTGAGGTGGATCTTAGGCACCTCCTTGAGGGAAATACTAAGAGATGAGGAGATAAGGAGAGGAGGTGGCGTGACAAGTGCACTCGAATATGTTCAAGTGGCGACGCTTTGAAGGACTGGGCATGCTTTAAAGAGTATGACGTGGTCATAACGACGTGTAAAGAACCAGAGAGAGAGAGAAGGGAGAGCTTGAGGTATTATTTTAAATATTATTTTTTAAAACGCACACACGTTCATATCAGGCAAGCCCCCGCCGGCCACCACCACCATCATCAACCTCCCCACCTCCAAGAAAAAGTCATGCAAAGCAAGCTTCCGTATAATACAAAATCCAGAGTGAAACATCGAAAATCATAGAGAAGATGATAATAAACTTGGAAGAATGGTTTAAAAGAAATATGAAGAAACGTTAACTGCTAAGGAAATATCAAGATGCCAAAGATCCCTGGAATCTCGCCTCTGACAATTTGACCCTCAACATCATTATCATCAATAGTTTTATTATAATTACTATAGGCAAAGCTGCAGCCTAGTTGTAAACGAAATGCTACAATCCCAGGGGCCCTAACACGAAAAGGTGTCAGTACTGAAATGAAAATAGAGAAATAAAGAACAAACCTTAAAAGAAAAATAATAAATAAAAACAATAAAATGCATAACAATGAACAAGATAAATAACACATTAAAATACAAAGGACAAATGACAAGTAAACAATGAAACGGGGTTCATGTCAACCTGCTCAAAGTAAGACCATCTGCAACATTTTTGAACTTCTGAATTTCCAGCGATTCACCTACAGGATACAGAACATCTTTTCAGAATTTGTTTGCAGCAGGAAGGACCTAGAAAACTGCATGGTGTTGAACCCCAGAGGAAAAGGAAAGAGTCTGTATATATAGTAAGGAACTACACTGGCTAGGAAAATATGAATGCGAAGGATGCTAAGAAATATGATTTATGCGGCATGAACAATGGGCTAATTTAATATTTAATAAATCTCAAGGTTTTTCCGAAGACCAAAGAGGGGAACAATATTGAAAATAGGGAAGAATAAAAGAATTAAAACATTCCCTCAGGACAGGCAAGTCTTAAAACTTTAAAGACTCTGGCAGAATACCTATTATCAGCGCAGTTGGAGAAAAGACAGAACGGATGTATATATTACTCAAAAGTGACTTTGGAATTAAGGATGACATCAAGATTTTTAAGTGAATTGCAGGTAATTAGAGAAACACTGCATCTGAAAAGATCTGGAGGGAGGGACAACCAACCTAGACCTACTAACTATGATACTTTGAATTGTGTTAATAACTAATTTCGTCTCCTTAATTTGCACCAAACACTAATTTTAGCTAAATCTCTAGTAAGAGATTCGGCAGCCATAGGTCAATATCCAGGAGATGGGATCAGTGCAAAGAGAACAGCTATGTCTGCATATGCAATAACCGTAGTTTCAAGCCCAAATAATGAATATAAACTAGAAAAGTAATGGGCCAAGAACATTACCATTGGGAACATTATATTACTTTCCTCTAGTCATTACAGTGTCCATCAACATCTTCTCTTTGCAATCTATCAGCTAGAAATTCAATAACAATACTACGGTACGGCCCACCAGTTCCCTCTGGCCTGAAGTCTAACACGGTCAAAAACAGTAATAAAGTGAACATCATATTAAGGAAAAAACAAAGAAGGCAAGTGGAATGATGTTTGCGAAAGACGAGAATTCGTGAGTATAATCTCAAGGTAGCCCCAAGCCCAGAAAATTGAAGGCTAAAAGCAGGGTTAGAGACCAACAGTTCCCAAACTTACAACAAACCATGATGGTCGTGTGAAAGCAATAGAGGATCATAGTCAAAGGTAAGTCAAGATCAGCTGTCATATTTACAAGTTACTCTGCTGGCTCTCCGGTCGCATTATGACCCACTGCCACTTGCACCAGATTGCGAGGGTATGCTGCAAGCTTTGCTTCAGTAACGCCTGACCTGTATGATAAATCCTCTTGTTTTATCTGGTCATGCGACGTGTATGAATGTATATCCTTTCAATTCGTAACCAGAAATACATTGCAGTTCTGCTTCATACTTAAAATGAATACTGTTACATGGGATATAATGTGAATAAACTAACAAACTGCGGATAAAATACAGTGGCCCATTTCTCTTTTACAAAAAGGACGGAAAAGAAAACTAAACAGGGCCAAGAAAATTAAGTCTACTTTCAGGATGGCTTAGTGAAATTCTCTTCAAGCCTAAAGAGATTACGCCCTAAAAGCCCCAGTTGACGAAATTAAAAGTCCTGGCTGACGATAATACTTTGTTCCTCACATTTTCTGTGTAGACGCTGCTCCTTTTTTAAAAGCATTTTCAGTTTTCTCGCTGTGGTTTACTCGACATAACATTCAATTTGAGAGCTAAGAGTAAATATACAGAGAATTATTATTCTGATGTGCTCAAATATCAAAATGCTCCTTTGGTTCCGATTTTGAAACACTTTTCTTTTTCCCTTCCCCTTTCTTTGCATTTTATTTGCCTAGACTAAATTAAGGCTTAAGACTGCCTTGCCCTCACCCTCACAACTAAAACAAAAAAAACACTATCAAGCCACCCGTTTGTACCAATGATGAAATTAGGATCAAAAACCAACTTTCACAACATTCTAACGAAACAGCAGTCCCAAGCAACGTGAAGCACTGCACGTCAAAAGAAATTATTTTAATTTGGAAGCGAAAAATCCACCGGTCCTCAGGATTCACTAATTAGAAGTATATCCAACAGAAATGGTTCTACAAGAGGAAACTCATTTTTGATTCTGCGAACTGAAATGCCCTCGATGAACACTTGGAACTTTGATCTCCACGGCCCCTGAAAACTCAACGTCATCAAATGGATTTCAGAGGACGGAGGTCATGAGCATTTTCATTACACACATGCACACACAGTGTGTATGTATATATATATATATATATATATATATATATATATATATATATATATATATATATATATATATATATATATATATATATATATATATATATATATAGTATATATATATATATATATATATATATATATATATATATATATATATATATATATATATATATATATATATATATATATATATGTATGTATGTATGTATGTATGTATGTATGTGCGTGTGTGTATTAGCTGCCGCACACGGTAACCTTCACCAGCTTTATCAGTTGGTCTTTTCGGCCTTGCTGAGGCAAGTTAATAAAAATGAGATAATTAGAGTAAAATTGGAACTAAATACAGAAATGCTGGAATTATAGTTTTCTTTCGCCTACCATAACTCTCGAATTAATCTATAGGAAATTCTATGATATCTTCGTAGCATAGTCGTTGCTTGTACAGGTGATTATTCTGTAACGATAATCGAGTTCGTTAATCAGTATTTTTCCAGTGTATGGGCAGGAAAACAGCAAAAGCAGAAGAAGCAGTCGACAAAAGTTTATTTTTTAACTGTTTTAACTGACGTGCAAACGATCCTGCTGATACACGAATCTTTCTGAGGAAAGGAATGGTTGTTCTCAAAAGGCTTTATTATGTCTACAGGGGAGCTTTCTATAACCCTGTCTGCATCACTATTTCTATACACTATACTAACATTCGACCATTCTATCCTATGCGAACCTGTTCTGCAACCATGTTTATGCTCTTCCAAACAAAGTGAAAAGCTTCCGACTGCTGCCAGGTAGCATCTGTGATGCCAGTTTTCACAAATGGTTGAGTCAACAACTATGCCTGATTTGCTGATGTTATTCCCACATTTATTTATAACTTGCCTACCTACCTACCTACGTTTTATAATAAGGTTAAATTCTCGTTTTTGAACAAGGCAGAAGAGAGGGTGGACCAAAGTTCAACTGATACACTATTTTTTTTTTCCGTCAATATTGCTCTTAGAAATACCTTAGTAATAAAACTTTCAATAACCCAGTTTAAGGGAAACTGATGTTATGTGCTCAAACTCTCAGTCACTAAAACGCCGTCACATATCATAAAGGCACATTCAACTTCACTTTAGAATTATGATATGTGAGGTGGTAATTATATATTTCTGAATTAGATGGCTTGCGAAACATTTCAAGTGAAACCAAAAAGGGAACTGGATTATGGCTGATGGTACAGTACATCTGGAAAAGTTACACGTATTTTCAGATTCTGCTGTGACACTTATTCAGGGAACTAGATTATTATAACATAAAATGTAAAGTTAACAAAACTATCGTCGCCTTTCTGATAAACAATCGAAATATTATCTACAAACCTACGCAAATTTAAAAGTCCAACACTTTCAAAGCAGTTGAAAGTGTATTCTTAATTTAGTAAATTCCACACTTAAATGATCAAATATGGAACTTACAATGGATCCCACTTTTACAAAAAAGTTCTATCGATAGGCACCAAAATCAAAAGAAAAAACTGTATCATTAACAAAAGTTTGATTAAGTTTCTATTTGAATGGGGGGAATAAAACACCTTCATTTGTTTTCCTACAGGGCTAGTCCATTATAAACTCTAATGGAACACTGATAAACATAGCAATTTTATCGTCACAAATCATTTAGCCAAAACAATTTCCTAAATTCCTTATTTCCATTATTAAAAATTATACGAATGGGATAAATGCGAAGATTTAAAATTCCTAAAATATGAGCTGAGTTTTGGAGATAACCATTCTGCTACGTTGCACCGAGGCGTGACAATATATCTAAGAGGACAACAAGCAATAAGGTTTTTTGTCTTTATTATTATTATTATTATTATTATTATTATTATTATTATTATTATTATTATTATTATTATTATTATTTGAAGGTAATAGACCCTCTTTCAAGGGGGGGCCAGTTATTAGCAAATATCAGCCCTGGCGAGAATAAAATAATAAAAAGAATTGAAAAGATCACATATATAAAATCAATTCCACTGATGCTGCCATTCTCCTTAACAAAACTATTATTATTATTATTATTATTATTATTATTATTATTATTATTATTATTATTATTATTATTATTATTATTATATCATTTTAGCCAGTAAGACTGAAGGCGCCAACTGATCCAGCTGGCGAAAGATACGGCTCGTCTTCAAAAAGCTTATGCAGACATACATACATACATACATGTATATTATTATGGACTTCAAGGGGTGACGTTTATCACTGCCCATAATGATCGCATTTTCACTAGATCAAATGCTTACTTAGAAAAATGCAGTCCAAGTATACAGTTCTGTGCCTTGGAAAGCCTAAAAACTGAAAATTGGAAAAACAAATGAAATCGATTTCTGTTGAACAGAAAATGCCTCTAGGCAGCAGTCGCTACTTGGCCGTAATTCCCCGCAGTCAATCTAAATGTTAATTACTTGAAATTCAAGTAGACGCGTTTCCAATTGGAACTCAATCCGGAGAGGAACAGTTCATTACGGAGCTGAACAATCGGGCCGTAACTCGACCACACACAAACCGATGTTCTCGCGATAAAACATTCCGTCCAATTTCGAAGGTTTCGATATTGGGGGGAAAAGGTAAAAATATGGTTCAGTATTAGGGAAGAAAAAAACAAAATACTGACTCCGCTATTGGGAATACGAAAAAATACGGTCCTGGTACTGAGGAAAAAAATACGGGTATGGTACTGAGGAATATGGTACTGGAGGGAAAGGCAAAACTAAAGGAGGCTCTTGTCCGCTACTAGGGAAAAGGGAAAAAAGTGCGGGTTCGGTGTTATGGAAAGAATAAAAATACGGGTTCGGTATCGTAAAATGGGTAAATATTTTTTGTGTTACAGAGGAAAATGCATCGACACATATGATACTGTAAGAGAGAAAAATTCAGCCTCCAATATTTCTGACACTGGATTCTTAACGCTACTGAAGATAATTAGATGATTTTCTTCACACTTACAGGCATCTTCCTGCGCAAACGCATTCATTCTTATATGTGCATCCCTGCTCTCATATTTGTGTGTACGTGCGTGTGTGTGTCTGCAGTCACATTTCTAACATTTCTATATACGAGCATCACTTAAATATACATTCAAACTTCTGATCCAGGAAACATAATTTTACTACATCAATTACGGTTCAAGTTCAATAGTCTTCTGCTTAAATGGAAATTACATTTTAATAACTGAATGTAAAAAAAACTGTCCTATGCAGCCATAAGCGTTTAATCTCTACTGGCCACTATTTCACACCATTTCTCTACTAATCTCATTTCTTCCATCACTCCATATTTCTAAGACGGTTTCAAGGGTACATTTTACCAGGTTATCGGTCTTCTTCCTACATGTTTCTAAGGTAGCTTACCTCATTGGTTTCCACGATAGTATCACCTTGTTATGCCTTTAATCACATCCTTTTTATTCAATGTTACCATCACTTAGCTTTTTCTACTATACAAAAAATGCGTTTGCTATTAAAGAACTATTTTAAAGACGCTGGCTCATTGTTGGCCTCACTTATTTTGCCCAAATACAACTGACTCATTGTCGGCCTCACTTATTTTGCCCAAACACAACTAAGTGAAATGATTCATTTATAATTTTATCATCCGTTGCTCAAGGAACACTCGCTATTCAAGAATTGATAGGATGTCACTCAGTCCCTATAGTAACTTGACGAGAAATCTAGAGAACTATGAGACGGCAAACTAATATCCTTCTTATTACCCTGCCCGATAGAAATAGGAAGTACGTAAAATATAAAATAATGAAAAGTAGACGGGTCTTTACTCCAAGGAAAATGATTCTAATTTGCTATATTTGCAAAATTAAAGGGAAACAGGCTTCGCCCGTAAGTTCGCAAGTTTCTATGTTAACATTACCCTCACTTTGGGTTTTCGTTCAAATTCTTAATACTTTCTACAATAGAAAAAACAGGCCTACCAACAGAAAAGAGAATCTCTCGGCTCAAAGAAAAATAATTCCGTATTGTGGAAGT